>NW_008580163.1:394200-428209 GCF_000520115.1 Aphanomyces invadans
GTGGCCATGAGGACAATCCACATCGAGATGTCGATCTCCACGAGGTGCGCGACCTGGCTGTCTTGTACGTCTTCCACATACTTGTCAAAAGGAAACAGCTGCGGGAGGTCGTACGACCGCAAAAAGAGGCACCGGAGGAGCTTCACTTGGAGCTGGTACTCGAGCTTGGACCACGCAACGTACCGGTGCACCCACGACTTTTGCTTGGCCGCGTTCAATTCGGTCAAGGCGTTCGCCAGCACGTTCTCGGTCCGGAGGACGGAAATCTTGCCGAGTTCGCGGTTCGCTTTGCGCAATCGGAATAGGATCACTGTCGCTTGAAGCACCATCGCAAGGACCGTGAAGAGGATGAGGAGGTCGGCAAAGTCTAGCGCTTGATACACGAGTCCGTTAGCTTTGGCGAGACCAGTGGACACGCAAAACTTGACCAGGAGATAGATAAGACCCACGATCATGAGCTCTTGCGTCGTTTTGTGCAGCATGTCGGCGTACTTGGGCTTGCGCTTCGTCGCATGCTCCAAAAAGTGAAGGAAGAGTTCGAGGCAAATCACAAACACCAGCACGGCAAACATGAAGAGCAGGACGCGGGACGCCTCAACCTGGTCATACATATTGCCTGAGCCGCTTGCAGCTTGGACCAAGTGGCGCCGGCAGTCGCTGTGCATGCTTGGCTCCATCATCAAGCGGTGCCGCGTGGGTCGTGCGGGTGATTTCAGAAGTGGCGGGATGCGGACGGCGTCGAGATATCCGTATGGAAACGCTTCGAAATATTGGAGAAATTTTGCATTGCAGGACAAAATTTGAGATTTCACACGGTGATATCTCGAAAGCACGCTCTCGGGTTGGCTAAAATTCTGCTTTTCAGTCAATGTACTTCTTCAAATTCGAATTTGCTCGAAACAGGCCAAACCAAGAGCCTGAGACGGGCAAACTGGACAAGGACAAGAATTTGTGAAAATCTGTCCCACCCACTCGCTGCAGAAGCGGCTCACTCGATGGAGCTTCACTCGCTGCAGAAGCGCCTCCGATTCATTGACCGAAGTGACGACCCAGGGGTTCCAAGGTGCGGACAGCTCATACGCTGAAGTGGTGTCCATGTGAGTACCTGGGAATATCTGGATGAGTTGCTGACACCAACTGGACTTTTTCGTTGGATCGCCTTGCCGGCGACGATGCGGTGAGTGTTTTTCAGAGTTTTTGTGAGAAGGTATGTTGTGGGGGGTCAGAGAACTTTCAGGATTTTGTTAGCTGCCATGACCTCTGAGGTGCTTCCTCTCTCGGGGCCTCTCTCCTTGTCAACCTTGTCGACCGACCGCGGTAGTGACAGGCAACTTGCTCGATTGAATTCGGGAAATTGTGTGATTTGACACTCTACGGATATGAATGAGTCTCTGTATCCGGACTCTGCAATATCCGGATATCAATTACCGTATCCGGTGATCCGGAATCCGGATAATAACCGGATTTGCTTGAATCTGGCAGGTGTGGTGTTTAGCGATGGCGGACGCGACGGAGGCGCCGACGCGCAAGTCGCTGCTCATTCCGGTGCAGAAGAGCGATGAGTGGGTGGAAATGTACACCGACGAACTTCCTGAGGATGCAAATGATATCATGGACATCCTCCGCGCTGAAATCGCGCCACTCGAGGTGTGGCTCAATGTCGCGATCGAGTACTACCTCCAGGGCCGCACAGATCAGTTTGAGCTCATTTTTGAACAAGCAACGGTGCCGGAAGCCGAGGAAATCTACAACGATGACGCTGCACGCAAAAGTCGTCTCAAGATGTACAACGCGTGGGTGTCGCATTTCGTGAACGTGATGTGGAACGAAGATGACGAGCGCCGCCGCGAGATTCCCGCGCAAAAGGCGGTTGCATTGTTCCAGAAGGCGGATCGAATCGACGCACAGTGTCCCAACACACTAGTCGGAAAGGCGCTAATGTTCATGGCGAAGGGAGAAGATGATCGCGCCGAGCGATTCCTGAAGAACGTACTGATCGCAGACAAGGAGAACCTCCCTGCAATTCTCGCGTCGGCCCTGTTGCATGTACGCAAGAAGAAGTACGTCGAAGCGAAGAAGTTATATCAAGAAGCGATCGTGCTCCACCCAAAATCCCCCCAAGCGAGTCGAATTCGTATGTGCTTTGCGTATTGTTGCTATCAGATGGGTTGTGTCGACAAGGCCAAGGCTGTGATGAAGTACGCTGCGGCTCTCGACGACAGTAACGTGACTGCCTCGATGGCCAACGCGTTGTGGTCTCTGGCGTCGTTGCCCCCCGAGGAGCGTCTTCGATCCATGCAAGATGAAGGTGACCGATCCACCGTCAGCCGTCATCTAATCTCGTTCTTGCAGGCTCACGCTTCATGTATCTTGTGCATCACGCTCACGCTTTGGATCCTAAACACCCGTCGGCGCTCAACCACTTGGCGAATCACTACTTTTTACAGTGGATTCCATTGCCGGGAACAGTGTCAGTTGTCCGTGGGTCCGCGGTCGCTACAACGACTCACGACATCTCGAACGACGTGGTCAAAGGCCAGTTGATATGCATCGGGGACAAGTACATAGCGTATGTCAAGGACGTGTCGCCTCGCAGCATCACCCTCGACGTCCCGTTCAAGGACGTGTCTCGATCCGGGCTCACGATCAGTCGCAAATTGTACGATCAGATGAACACACTTGCCTCGAACGCATATCACGCCACCCAAGTCAAGGTTCGTTTGAAATTTCCAGTGAATTCTGTGTGCGGCTTTGTGCCCTGAACCGATTTGCCTTGGGATCCTTAATCGTGTGTCGAATGGCTGGCTTTGTGTCGCGCGCCGCGCCATTTTCCACAAGAGTTATCCGTTTCGCTTCTTTGCGGTGCGCGTGAAGTTTCGATTTCGTGGCCCATGCGACGATTCACCTTGTTCTCTCTCGAAAAAGGCCGAGGGTTTTCAAAGCAAGCTGCCACTTGGTGTCTGCTGTGTGACACTTTGGTGGGTAGAACTTTGGGTTGTACGAACAGTGTGTTTGGTTTTCGTTGATGCAGGCGTTGAAAACCGGTGTGTGGTGACAGAGAGTGACTCGTTGCCGACTTTGAGGGCCTGACGCAGCTCGACCGCTCCCCATTGACTTTTGTGGTGTAGGAATTGCGAGCCGAGAGTTGTTTTCTGATTGCACGGGGACATCACGCTGAAGGCAAGTATCAAGAAGCGTTTGGGTACTATTATAGCGCCACGCGAAGCACTCCGTCGTACGCGTTGCCTTGGTACGGCCTAGCGCAAATGTACTACCACCAGAACGCGCTGGACAAGGCAGCAGTGTACTTGGAAAAGACGCTCAAGTTGTTTCCGGACAACACGGAAGTACTGTTGTTTTTGGGCCACGTGTACCTCCGGTTGAACCGCAAACCCGACGCGATCGCCAACTTTCGACGTGTGGCAGACCTCGATCCCGGCAATGTCGACGCCTTGATTGGGACTGCCGAGATCTTGCATTCGTCGAACGAGCGGCACGAGCAACTTGCCGCCATATCGGCTTACGTTGCTGCTCAACGCGTGCTTGAAAACACGATGGAACCTGTCCCGGATGGGTTGCACACCAACCTGGGATCGCTGCATATGCGTGTGGGTCAGTACCACGAAGCAATCGAGTGCTACGGACTTGCTCTCGGGACGGGCGAGCGTGGCGCGCGCCCACCGTTCCCTGACGTGGACTCATCCAACGTGACAGTGCTGTACAACATTGGGTTGGCGTACGAAAAGCTTGGCGAGTGGAGTTTGAGCACAGGCATTTACAAGTCGATCATCGAGCGATTCCCATGGTACTTGGACGCGTTGCTGCGGCTGGCTGTGTTTGAACGCGAGAGCGGCAACCACGACCAAGCGACCGCGCTTCTCGACAAAGCCCTAGGTCAAGACCCGACGTGCGCGAACGCGTGTCTCCTCCAAGCCAACATGCATTTTCACAAGCGCGAGTGGAGTTTAGCGCAGAAAAAATACGAGCAAGTCCTCGGGATGAAACTACCGGACGGCAGCATGGCACTCAAGAATGACCCGTACACGTTCCTTAGTATGGGCAACATCTTTATGAGCAACATTGGTGAGAAGGGCCGATACTTGAAAAACATGACGCTCGCCGAAACGTACTACAAGAAAACGCTGGCCAGCAACCCTCAAAACGTGTATGCTGCTAACGGGATCGGCATCATGTTGGCGGAAAAAGGCCAGCTCGACAAGGCCAAGCTCATCTTTGCACAAGTCCGAGAAGCCGCGCCCGACATGCCCGACGCCTGGATCAACCTGGCCCACATTCACATGGGCGAACGTCGCTATGGCGAAGCGATTACCTTGTACCAAGTGTCGCTGAACAAGCACTACAAGGGCCAAGACGTGACTGTATTGCTGTATTTGGCCAAGGCGTACTACGAAGCCAAACGGTACAGTGAATGCATCACGACTTTGACGAAAAGCATCCACATCGCGCCCCAAGAGCTTAAGTTGTGGTACAACTTGGCGCTGGCCCAGGAAGACTTTGCTGTTGCGACCCTCGGCGCGACCGAGACGTCGACTTCGGCCAAATCGAACCGAACGATGGCCGATGTCCAACGTGCCATCAGTGATCTTCAACGCGCCCAGCGCATCTACGCGTTCTTGAACAACGCTGTTCCGCCCGCGTCGTCGAAGAAAGGGCATCCGATCGACATGGAAAAGGTCCATGACCACGAAACGTTTTGCAAAGAGACATTGGAAAAGGCCAGTGTGCACTTGGAATTTGAACGCCAACGCGAGGAAAAACGCAAACTCGACGCTGAAAATCGCCGCCGCATGGTGCTTATGCTCGAAGACGAGCGCCAGGCGCAGTTGCAGGCCCAAAAGGAGCGCGAAGCGGCGTTGGAACTCAAGAAAGCGCAGATGCTCAAGGTGACCCAAGAGCGGTTGAAGGCCGCGAGCGAAGCGTGGAAACAGAAGGAAGCGTTGGTGGCAGACACGTCCAAGGCAGCGGCCAAGAAGGGCAAGAAGCGCAAAGTTGACGTGGAAGAGGACGACGACGACGACGATGACGTGGTGGCGCCCAACAAAAAAGCCAAAGAAGCCGCGAACGACAACTTGTTCGGGTCGGAATCGGAAAACGAGGACGATGAGCCTCGAGAAACCATCCACGGCACGAACTCGTCGCCGCCCCGCGAAGTCGACGACAAGCAGCACGCCGAATTGTTCGGGTCCGACTCGGACGACGACTGAGCTTCCTCGATCCCAACGTAATATATGCATGCCAACTAGTCCCTCGAGCCTGAGGCACTACATGCCCTCTCATCCGCGCATGCGCATGTGCTTTCGGATCGCGTGGCCCAGAGGATAAAAGATGGCTAGCTCTGGTTGTTCTGGAGTTGTCCAGCCAGGTAAGATGATGCAGGTTTGACACCAATGCCTGCGATCGACAGTGGAATCGTCCCGCTTCGAGGTCGTCAGCCGCATGCGCCATCTTGCACGTTTCCATGCAATCCGCACTGTTCGTGCTCACGACGTCCACGGGACTTGGCTACATGAAGCCAAAGGAGGCATCGCATTCCCCTCCCAATATCGAGAGTCGACTTGCCAGTGGATCGACCCTGTGAAAAATGCCGAGCCTTCCACTTGCTCTTCAGTCGTGAATTCCACGACGTGTGTGAATGGCAGTAAGTTATTAGACCATATAGTGATAGCACCGACTGGACTCGGCGGCTTCCGTGGCACGGAGGAGGCGCATCACGTCGGCGTATCGAATGGCGGTGCCGCGCGTGTGAAACTCGAGGCGGACAAAGCTGTGGAACTTGCGTCGGGCAAACTTGAAACCGAACTGCTTGAGGACGCGGCGAACGACTTCCATGTCGACGTACCCGCGGTCGGTCGCTGCCGACGCGTTGGCGGCGATCTTGAGCGCCGTTTCGAGGTCACCCAACGACTTGCTGTGGTGGTGTAAATGGGTCAAGATTTGCATCACCATTTGCTTTTTCATCGATTCGACTTCGGCAAAGCTCTCGACGAGGTCGCTCAGGTGCTTGGCGTTGACGCGCCACGTCCCGTTTACGACGGAAAACTGCTTGACGAGTTGCGGCGCCAGCACAAATGTGTTGACGACGAGCGGAAGCACCATCCCGACCATCTTGAGCGCCGCCACGACGCGGAACCCGTCGATGTACATGATGCAGTTGACCCAGAGCGCGTAGTAGAACCCGTTCACGATCAGCAAGAGCTGAATGAGAAAATGCGTGAACTTGCGCGAAAAGTACGGCAAGTGAACCGCGTGCATGGGCGACGCAACGTCCAGGTGTGGCTTCTTGTGCGAGTGGCCTTGGAGCTTTCGAAGCCCAGACCCGAGGAGCTGACACAACATATCGTGGCGAAAGCATAACCACATGGACGATGGCCCATGATCACCGCCGTGGGGATCCACGGCGGAGGTGTCGAGCAGTTCCTCGGCGATTTTACGCATTCGTTCAATCGCGTCGTCCGCCGGCTCAAACTGGGCCTGGTCTTCAAGGCACACGACATTTTGTAGCGCTGCAAAGAGATGCTTGGGCTGACGCAAGTTGGTATGGCCGTGGCTTGGTGACGTGGCGGTGTCGGTTGGCATCGCGGCGACCGCAGCGTGCTGGAGGAGCACTTGCACGAGGTGCTTCAAGTACACGAGCAGCAATACCATCGCAAGCAGCAACAAGTACGCAAACAAGGCAAAGATTGTCAGGCGTTTGGCTTCTTTCGCCTGTAGAAACGACAACATGCTGAGCCTGCACTGAAGTAGTTGAAAACGCCGACGAACCTTGTACTCGGCGCCATCAAACAGCTCCCCCGTCAGCGCAAAGAACGCCGCGTAGAGGCCCATGAGGAAAACCCAGATCGTGATGTCAATTTCGATGAGGTGGCTCACTTGAGTTTCTTGAACATCTTGGATATACTTGGCGAATGAAAAGAGTTGCGGGAGCTTGTACACGTGCAGAAAGAACTGCCCGAGCAACTTGATCTGACAGCGAAACTCTTGGCGCGACCATTCCTGCGCAGATGACAGACACGGAAGAAAGCGGCTTTGGGACGTGGACGCTTCTTGACTCGCGGTGGCGTCGCGAAGGACGTCGCTTGCACTCAAAATCGCGACCTCGTCGAGCTCGCGCTGCGTGCGCTTGAGCCGCAGGAAGATGCAAACCGATTGCACCACCATCGACATGACCGTGAAGAGAATGAGCAAGTCCGCGGCGTCCATGGCCTGATACGCCAGACCGCCCTTTGCCACGATGCCAGCGTACATGCAGAACTTCACGAGGAGATAGATTAGCCCGACAATCATGAGCTCTACAAGAGCCCGTTGAGTATGAGTCGTACGATGTCATGGCCCGGTGGGCGACGTCTGTGAATGACGTACCTTGCGTTGTCTTGTGAAGCATGTCGCCGTACTTGGGCTTGTCCTTCCATTTGTGCTCGAAGTGGTGGAGCGTAAGTTCGAGCAGAATGACAAACACTGTCACGGCAAAGATGAAGAGCAGCACGCGACTCACTTCGACGGGGTCGCTGCTTCCAGCAGAGGCAGCCTGAACGACCAAGTGACGGCACACCGACGCGCATCGCAGTTCCGTTTCCGCTGTCATTGCGCTCACATCCACGTTTCGAGATACTCGGGTATGTAATTTTAAAGCGAGGCAAAAATCATACAAATATCAAGTATATCTTGGCCGACATGCATTAAAATGTCGTGTGACTTTCAAGAGCGTTACAACATTGGCCAATCCCAATGGAACGTTCGCGAGGCGATCGCGGTGTGTGCATCCGTTGACGATGGCCACGGCGAGGCGCGCGCTGGATAAGCTTTGGAGGGGCCCTCGATGCAGGAGCTTTGTGTGGGCGAATGCGGTATCCACGCTCGTTATATCATGATGGGGTGTTTGTTGAGATATCTCAGCCGTCTGGCTGGTCCAGGTAAAAACGATGGCGTGCGCAAGCGCGCCCGTTAGCGAACGGAATTGCCGCCTTGTTGTCGTGCGAGCCCACAGGATTCGCCACGCCGCAGTAGTTGGAGCTGCTGTTGGCTATACACAATGCTCTCATGACGCCCAGCCTCCCGAATTTCGCATGAAAACGGGATGCTCTCTTGCCACTCTGCGATCCGCCTCGGAAGGGCTGTCGTCGACATGTCGCCCATCTAGTGTGCGCACGAATGACGCCGTGCAAGAATTCCACCATCCATTTGCAGACTCATGGAGCGGGTCTGCCACGCGTTGTGCAAACACAAAAACACGGCATGGATTATGCGACGTCCGGTGTTGGAAGGCGGCGCCTTTGTGTCGAGAGCGTGCTATGGTGTACTGTGGGAAAACCGTTCGCTTGATGAGTCGCTAGATGGCCCCTTAACCAACTTTGCAAGCCGCGAGGCGACCAGAGCACATGCATGGGCAGCAGGACGTCTAGATTCGTGGAGATTGTCTCGTTGCACGAGATCGACGACACCATGGTTCACAGATGGAGCAAGCTAACAACATGCAGATGAAGCAAGTACGTCGTTGGGAGGCATGACAGTGCCTGGCACTGGGACTGAAGGGAAGATGGTCCTCGTGTCCGTGTGCTTTGGGTGGACGGCAGGATGTTGCACGTGGATTCCAAGTCGTTCAAGCACAAGCGGCCGATGACGCGAGGAAGCAGCTATCGCATCGCCAGATGAGTTTTGCATTGGCTGTGGTGGTTGGGTCGGGAATACTCTTGTAAGCTCGGTCGCATTCACTTCTCTTTGCTTTGTCAGAGAAAGTGCATCCACGTTGCACAAGGGCGACCGTTTTGTCGTGGTTGGGATGACTTTCCCATGTGGAAACGCCATGTGCGACACCAGCGCCGCCTTTCGAGGCGTGCGGGAGGCGGTGCATGCTTGGCGGACTCTGGGCAACCCAACGAGTGCAACGGGCTCGGCGAAGATCACGAGTAAAACCATACGAATGGCGACGTGCACTGAACGAACACCGATTTTCATGCAATCGCAATACAACCGGATGCGAGTCGTGGAGAGGCGATTCGCCTACACGGCGAGGCCCCATCGACTCGGCGGCCCCTCTGCAGTCGTGTGGTAACGATGCAGTCGACGCACTCCAAGCGTCGTCGCCAACGTTGCGACGGACTGATGGCATGGCTGCACGTCATGCCAACTTGAACTCGATCACGTGGGACTGAAATACGCACCATTGTACCCCCCCCCCATCGCATCGGATTCATCACGGCGGCTCGACCGCAGCTCGTCCGAGTTGGACGTGCGATGTGAGCGCACTCGGTTGCGCGTACTCGAGTCAAATCCACGGGGAATCGCTCGGGGGAGCGGACAACCAAAACCTCCACATGAACGCGTCTGTCCTACACGCGGACAGACACAATCGTTGGTTTGGAACATCCACGCCAAACCGACGATTGCCCCATTGTCCGTACGAAGTGCACGTGCATCCATCGCAAATATCGACGCCGGCATGCCGTCACCAGCACGAGAAGGTTGCGTAATGACGGCGCCGGCTTGCTTTGGCCAATCACATGGATGAACAGTATCGTACACACAACCGACCAACATGCCCCCACCTCGTCACGGGCGGCGACAGTCCTGTGGGTGGTCCTGCCCCGCAACAAAAACGACGTTCGCCACTCGTCATGTCTCGAACTTGCAGAGGCGTACGTCCACTTCCCTTCCCTCGAAAGCCATCGTGCCCCCACACCCCTCGCTGCCCCTCCAACTATGCTGGACCTTCGTGGCGTCGTGGTGTCGCTTGGTCCCTCGGCCGTGGCGATCTCACGTTTCAATGTGCGCATTTCGCTCGCAACGCATGAAATTCGACCACATATCCTAATTAGGACGTTAATTGCACGTTCGAATTTTCGGGGATGGCAACGAGATTGTGTTTGATTGGAGCGTTGGACGGATTTATAGCCAATGGGAAAATGGAATTGTTTTGGCCAATTCCATCGACGCAAATGCATGGGGAGTGGCGCCCACGAATTTCGGTTCATTTAGGATCCACACGATGAGCGGGAGGAAACGGAATGAAGCGCGCATGGAGCTTCAGGAACTCCAGATGGACCTGAAGGAGAACATGGCAGACGTCAAAGTGACGACGGAACCAGAGAAGGGACGACGTGGTCGACGGAAGAGCGCCAAGTACGAGGCCGTCTCGTACAGCAAGGACGACGAACTGTCTGACGACGACGACGACCCGTCCGAAAAGGAGACTCGCCGCAAAACGATGGCGCAGGAGATGAATACGATCCGCAAGGAATTCACGCTCGAAGTGATCTTGGGTCGACGGATCCACCCAAAGACGGGATCGTTCGAGTACTTGTGCAAGCTGGAAGGATTGTCGCACCTCCACATGCGGTGGTTGACGTACGAAGAAGTCGAACTGTTCTTTCCCGAGGGCCACATCAAGCGCAACAAGGTTCAGGCGTACGACAAGAAGTGTTTGCAGGGTGGATATGTTGACACGGACGAAGTCGACGACCTCGACATTGGGAACGCGACCGTCGAAACGATCTTGAATCATCAGGCCGGCGTGTCCAGCGAAAGCATGGACAAGAAGATTGACGACCGACGTCTGAATGTCCCTTACGCTCGCAAGTACCCGCGCGTGACGGATGTTTACCTCGTTCAGCACCACGAAGCCGTCATGGAGCGATGCCGTGGCATTATCGTTCGATTGATGGCCGACCCAAGCGCCGAGCCCTTCTTACAACCCGTCAACGTCTCGTACGTCACCTATGCCTTCAATTGTTGCGTTGTTTTCCGCCTCTTTCATCGAAGTATTTTCGAGCACGAACGACTTTGTCGCGGGCACAGTTCGATCGCGATCGAGACGTGATTGACGCATGCACTTTGTAGGGAGGTACCCGAGTATTTGGATGTAATTTACAACCCGATCGATTTCGGCACGATCTTGGCCCGTCTCAAGAAAGAAGTGTATTACTCAGGTACGTACGCATGCCCTGGAATCCAACCATGCCACCGACCTATCTTCTCCTTGAGTTTTTGTCACTTTGTGTCTTCGTCTCCTTTTTGCCACCCCATGCATGGGGTTTTCGCTCAGGAGGCTTGATGTGACGTCACCTGGGTCATCGTGCACCAGCTCATCTTGTACGTTTGACTGGTTCTAGGTCCCATTGCCGTGGCGCTGTTTGCATCGGACGTCCGGCTTGTGTTTGCAAACTGTCGAGAGTTCAATGCAGAGGGGTCTGAGATCGTGGCAATTGCCGACCAGTTGGCGAAAGACTTTGAGAAGATGTTTTACGAATGGATCATTTGTCCATCTGCGTGGAAATTGCTGCCGTCGACGGGGGATGCAGCTGAAGATGCCGAAATACTGACACAGTTTCATCATGAACTGGATGAATCGCATGCCCTGGCGAGTTGGAGTCCGTGGGACTCTGGATGTTCGACATGCCACAGCAACGACGACTTGGAAAACATGCTGCTCTGCGATCGCTGCGACAACGAACTACACTTTCACTGCCTGGACCCGCCACTGGATGAAACTCCGGAAGACGAGTGGTACTGTCCATTCTGCGAACTCCGCAACACGTATGAAGCCATGTGCCTGCCCAAAACAAGCGACGAAGACGATGCGAATGCCACGAAGAACGCTCCCGACCAAGCGACCCACCCGGTCGGGTCAAGTGCGTCCCCTACATTTCCACTAGTGCTGTCGGCACCAATTCCCCGCGACACCAAGTTCCTGTTGGATTCGGACACACGGACGACAGAATCACGACGGCAGTCTCTGCGACTCTTTGGCAACCACACGGTCTTCCTTGTGCAATGGAAAGGTCTGTCGATTCGTAACTCGACGTGGGAACGCGCCGAAGACATTGGCGATGACGACGCAATCGTGCGGTACTTCAAGACGACGAAAGTACCAACAGAGAAAGAAATTCTCCAAACAACCTGTCAATTGCCGTGCTGCGCCAAGGCCAACAACTTGAAACCACAGCAACCGGTCGGAGACAACTTGAATTGTGCAGTGGATCGCTTTTGCACCCTTGGCGCAGACCACGTCGGCCCGTGCGAACGCACCACGACCAATACGATGTCAGGGAACGACCTGTCGCTGCTTGGGACGCCCGCGTACACACATCAAAAGCAACTGGAGCAGATTCGCGCGCAATTGTTTGCGTTTCACTGCTTGTTGCATCACCACGCGCCGGACATTCGTGTGTTGAAGCAATGTGGGGCTGCCACTGCAGCTTTCGCGTGGACAAAAGAGTTGTTGAACAACGAGGCTAGCAAGCCCAAAGACGAGGATCAAGACTACTCGGAAGAAGAAGACGAGAGCAGCGACGAAGACGAAGACGACGACGACAACGACAACGAACTCCTGCCGCAGGTTCACATGCCTGCGTACTCGCAGTTATTTCTGGAGCCTGACCGACCATCCGACGAAGCAGACGACGAAGAGGATGACGCGAACGACGATAACGACGACGCGAGATCCCGCAAGCAACTGCCACCCGAGGCCCAAGTCGCATCCGTCCTGGCATCAATGGTAGAACATGTTGCCCTTGGGTATGCGTCGGACCTTACTCGAGTCCCGCCGAAGATTAAGAAGCCACCGGTCAAGCGCCTCCCGCAGATCGACATGACGTCGTGGAGCCATTTTCTCATGGACACATTTGGCCCGCATCATCGATACACGGAATACTACGTTGCGATTCAAAAGAGCATCCATGGGCTCGGTATGCGTCTTGGTCTGTCGGATGACGGCGTTGCTAGAGTGCTGGGGTTCCAGCGGTTGCAAAACGGCCAACTTGGTGCCGCAGAACTCACCGGCGTGATCGCCCCTGGCGACGTCCTTGTCGGTATCAACAACACCCCCACCGCGCGGATGGCGTTCAAGCAAGTGGTTGAAATGATCGGCGCGTCCAAAGATTACGTCCTCTTCACTTTCCACACAACGCGGCCGGCACCATTGTTCCCACCTGCATGTGTCGCAAAGACGATAGAACGCCGATTCCTGCCGCTTCCACCTCTCGACGATGAGCCTGAGGATGACAACGACACGGATGCCGCGCCTCCGTCCAAGTACATTCCGTATTCTTACTTGATCTACGAGTCCCCTCTTCATGTGAATGGACGAAAGCACAAAAAGTTTACGGCGTTGGAAAACTACGCTGCTCCCACCGGCCCGATTCAACACGTTCTTGCCGGGATCATGAAAGGCACGTTGGACCCCCACGAGCACTTCGCAAGCTTCTTGGCGGTGAAAAAGACGTCAGCGGCAAGCGCTCAAATCGTCGCCAAGACCCCGACAGAGTTTGTGCCGTACGAACAATCGCCAACCTTCAAAGGTGGACGCACCCTTCGCGCATACCAAGTGGACGGGTTGAACTGGATGATATCGTGCTGGAAAGCAAAGCGGTCTTGCT
Source organism: Aphanomyces invadans (assembly GCF_000520115.1). NCBI lineage: Eukaryota > Oomycota > Saprolegniomycetes > Saprolegniales > Verrucalvaceae > Aphanomyces > Aphanomyces invadans. The sequence continues at coordinate 407,592 of NW_008580163.1, forward strand.
TGCTGGCTGACGAAATGGGTCTGGGCAAAACTGTTCAAGTGGTGTCGTTCCTCGAGCACTTGCGCACCGAAGAAGACATTCGCGGTCCATTCTTGGTCGTTGTGCCATTGTCGACTTTGCAACATTGGCGCCGAGAGGTTGGTAACTTATCCATACAACTAGACTGACATGATCGTGTGTGTGTGTGTCATTGAATCTTGGATTTGTTGTGGATGGATTTTGGAATGTTCATGGGAGGCATTCGTATTCTCTATAACACTTGCACGTCTGCTGCCCCTACTACCGTTTTCAACATGTGTTTGGTTTGGATGCCTCTGGGAGTAGGCCTCGGCTGTGTTCCCAACGTCATGGAGCAGCTGGAGTTTCGACGATGAAAGTGTCACGTGCTCGGAAGGAAGTTCACGAGCACCATGGCGCATATTCGTAGATTGAAGACTGGACCGACATGAATGTGTGCGTATACCATGACGTGGGGGAGCGTGGTACCAAGTACACAGGCAAGGACTTGCGCAGTTTGATTCGCATGCAAGGATGGTACTACCCTAACATGACACACACCAAGTCTGTGTTCAAGTTCAACGTGTGCCTCACGACATTCGAGACAATATTGGCCGACTTTGAAGAGTTTGAATCCATTCACTGGCGGTTGTTGGCTGTGGACGAGGCGCATCGATTGAAGAGCGCGGGGTCGCGAGTGCTCAAGCAAATGCGCGTGCTCAACGTCGATCGGAAGCTTCTCTTGACTGGCACGCCATTGCAAAACAACACGCAAGAACTGTGGGTGCTGTTGAACTTCTTGGAGCCCGTGATCTTTGACAACATGGAAGAATTCAACGACAAGTACGGCCGGTTGCATTCCCAAGAGCAAGTGATGCAGCTCCAGCGCATGCTCACGCCATACTTACTGCGCCGCGTGAAGGAAGATGTCGAGAAGAGCATTCCACCCAAGGAAGAAACGATCATTCAAGTCGAGCTCACGACGCTCCAAAAGCAGTACTACCGAGCGATTTACGAAAAGAACCGGTCATTTTTGTACCTCGGGACGCAGAACGGGCTGCCAACGCTAAACAACTTGCAACTTCAGCTGCGCAAATGCTGCAACCACCCGTTCTTGATCAAAGGCGCGGAAGAGCGCGAATTAGAGGCCCTCGGCGCCGCCCCAGACCCGGAAAAACTTATGCAAACGACAATCCAAGCCAGCGGCAAGATGGTACTCGTGTCGAAACTACTGCCCAAGTTGAAGGCCGAAGGTCACAAAGTTTTGATATTCAGCCAGTTTATTCGACAATTGGACCTCCTCGAGCGGTATTGCGAGCACGAAGGGTTCATTTATGAGCGCTTGGACGGATCGAGCATGGGCACATCGCGCCAAGCAGCGATCGACCGGTTTTCCAAGAAGAACTCGAAGTCGTTTATTTTTTTGCTCAGTACCAAGGCTGGTGGGGTTGGGATCAACTTGATTGCTGCCGACACGGTCATTATTTTCGATAGCGATTGGAATCCTCAGGTATGTTTCATTCATTCCGTCCAACACGCATAGTTCGGTTGTCTGACAACATCGCATGAAGAATGACTTGCAAGCCCAAAGTCGCTGCCATCGCATTGGACAAAAGAAGAGCGTCAAGATTTACCGCCTCGTGACTCGAAACTCGTACGAGAGCGAAATGTTTGACCGGGCGTCGCGCAAGCTCGGCCTCGAGCACGCCGTGCTCGGCACGGGATCGTTTAGCGAATCGCACGACATGGAACGACCGTCTGCGGAGATGCTTGTCGAGCTGCTGAAAAAGGGCAAGGAGTTGCTCACTTCGTGTCGGAACAACTCTCACTTGGCGGATAGGAGCGTACGGTCTCATGGATGACGACGACAGTGCGTCGCGATCGTTTGTCGAGCGAGATATTGAAACCATCTTAAAAGAAAATGCGCACGTCCGAATCGTCAACAAGCAGTTGGATGCAGTTGACGAAGAAGGCGAAGATGGCGACGATGCCCCGATCGCTAAAAAGTCAAAAAAAGGCGGCATCGTATTTGACAAGACGTCGTTTGTAGCTGAAGGAAGCACGGGTGATCTGAGCGTGAACGACCCGAGCTTCTGGGAAAAGGTCCTCGGCCACATCAGTGTAGAGATGCTGTCAAAAAAACTCGAGGATGGATCGGCGCTGGCATCACGACAAACCAAGGCTAAGTTTATGGCACAATTGCAACAAGCTCTTGGCCAACTGATTGAAGACGTGCGAGAAAACAAAAAAGAAAAGGATTCAATTTTCCAGCACGAGTATGAAGTCGCCATCAACATGCTGCAAAAGCTTGTCGCGATCAAGGACCAGTTTTCAGCCGACCAACGCAAGGTAGACTATTCTCCATTCGATTGTTAGTTTTTGCTCTGTACGATGACGTTGAATCCCCTTGGCTCGTAGGTCTTTGAAAAGTATATTGATCAAATGTCCAAGTCGCGTGTCCGTAGTTGCCGTGTCAACACGGTGAGCCTGGAAGACGTGAGCTCTCCCGTCCGCCGATCTACCAAGTCCACAGATGGTCGTCGCACGCGATGGAAGAAACTCAAGACCACAAATTCGCTCACAGCCTCAGGCGAGTCCCTCGCCGATGATTTTGAAGGCACGAGCGGAGATGTGTGCACATTGTGCGGCGAAGGTGGCGTTCTCTTACTTTGCGACGGGGCGTGTCACCGGTCGTTTCATCTCGATTGCGTCGGCTTGAAAGATGAACCGAGCGATGCCAAGTGGCATTGCCCAGACTGCACAGCGGGAAAACATCGGTGTCTGGCGTGTGGCAAAGTGGGCAAGATGGGCTCCGAGCAAGGTAACGCTCGCTGCTTGAGCCCGTGGACCCTCGAATGTTGTATGAATGGATCGTCGCTGACAGAGTCTACATACAGGTGTTACGCAATGTGCGATGGCAAAGTGTGGTCGATTTTACCATCTGAATTGCATGCACAGCAGCAATTTTCACGTTGAATGGGTGGGAAAGAAGCGATTTCGGTGTCCCAGTCACTATTGCGCCGTGTGCAAAAAGGGCGATTCTACCAAGGCGCATTTACTCGTTTGCACGCATTGCCCCAAGGGCTTCCACGTCAAGTGCTTGAAGAACCAGCGCATGCTTCAACTCTCGAGTGCGTACATGATTTGCGCCGACCACTTGGAGGCGGGGAAAGGCACTGTCGTGCAAGTGGACGACAACGACGCCGACAACGCCGAGGAAGACGATGACGAAGTTGAAAAGGATGTCGCCGATGGTCAAGATCCCGAATCGTCTGCTGACGAAGCGCCACTCGCACTATCCAAGCGGCACAGTCGCACCATCAAACGCCCCAAGAAACTTGACAGCGACGATGAAGACAATCAACCTCTGACAAAACGAAGCCGGTCAAAAGCCATCGTGTCTACTTCAGCTGCGACATTTCATAAAGGCAAGAGCAGTGCCCGTTGGACGAAATCGTCTGGGGCGGCGGCTGGCGATTCTTCCGACGAAGCCTCCGTGCACGAAGATGGCCAGGATGGCGACGACTTGTCGGACGAAGACATTGCTTCACCCGTAAAGAAGAAACGTCCAATCAAGAACAAGAAACCTGCCACCGCGCCATCGCAACGACGTGGGAAAGCGAGTTCCGAAAGAGCTGACGCCGCCGTTGACGACGACGATGTCGATGTTGACGGCGTGTGTGAATTGTGTGGACGCCAAGCGACGACCAATTTGCCGTTTGCCATGCCTGCCATTGTCGTCAACAAGAAACGAACGGTGGTTCACGCAGCGTGCATTCCGTCTACGTCGACGGCGAAACCAGCCCAAGTGATCCAAAAGGCCAAAACGACCACGTGTTCCAAGTGCCAGTCCAAAGGCGCGTCGATTCCGTGCCAGTCTTGCCGACATGTGTTTCACCTTCACTGCGCTCATGCCGACAACGGCGTTTTTGACGCAGACGACGAGTTCACGTGCCACTTGCATCGATGCAGTTGTAACGACTGGGTCGAATCCGCCGCCGTCATATGCATGCATTGCTTTGCGTGGTTTCATCCGACTTGCGTCGATACAAAGCCCGAGGACAGTTTTTGCTGCACGAATTGCCTTGAGGTGGGATTTGTTGTTGCGTCGGGTATTCGCGCATGGTTTACACCAGTACATGTGTAGACTCCGGCCAAGCGCAAGCGGGCCAACGACGACGAGGACATCCTCAGCGACGCTGACGAGGCACTTGACGAAGCACCAACCAACAAGACGCCAGAGAAATCGGGCACTTCTTCGCGGAGCTCGCGACGAGTGCGGCGGAGCGTGGGACGACCGTAACTCGACCTTCCATTCATCGCGCAGTTGTCACCTGTGCATCCTCCGTAAAAGGCAAAATTCCACCTTGCCATCGCATCGTTTCTTTGTCGATCGTCCCATTTTGTTAGGCCTTCCATGTCGTTGGACCAACGCATCGTTCACAGGAAACCTGCCCCGTTTTCAGTCGAGCTCCTCGTGTTTCGAAAACTTTTATGATGGACGCGTGGTTCATGTGTGGTCGTAATGAGCTGCTGCTGATGCCATTTTTCTTGAATATCGGCCAAAATGTCGTTTTGCTCATCCATGGCTTCGTTGGCGACGGCTTGCAATTGCGGTGCAAGGCGATGTCTTGATGGGGTCGGCGCGAAGGACCCCGTCGATGGGCTTCGTGCCTTGCCACAACGTTTCTCGTTTGGAACAAGTCCTGAACGATGGGCACGTGGCCAGCCATAGCAGCCAGGACGAATGAGTTGGACGACCGTACTGCAGCATTGGTAGTCGAAGGGAGGACATGGCGCGGTAAAAAAGATCGACGCTCCACTGAAGCAAGAGAGTGCGGTCCTCAGTATGTCCACATCAGAGTGTTGAGCAGACTCGAGACGAGAGTCGTCGACTTTGCCGAGTACATCACGCCCCAGTGGGCCACAGCGCAGTGCATGAGGTAGAGCGATTCGAAGCCTCCAGCCCTGTTTGCAAGCCACATGGAGCCACGGTGCTATTTCAAGATGATCATGCGTCGCCGCCCCGACCATAGTTGGTTCAGTGGACCCTCCCAACGATGTTCATGCAGCCTTTGTACAAATTCAAGATGACCACGGTCACTGGCTCTGTCCATCAAGTTGGTCGTGCAAACTTCTGTCCGATGAAGGTGAAGCCACTGGACAAACTTCAATTGGCAGTTCGCAGCTGCCGAATCCATTGCGCGCACAGCCTTCGGTGTAGTGCTGATGCAGGAGCTGCACGATCCGGAGATGGTCGTATTCAGCAGCCGAGTTCCCTTCCGCAGTGCCGCCCGATCGCGAGCAAATACTTGGCTAAATCGCTGAAGTGTAGTGCCCACAGGCAGATGCCACATGCACGAGGAGCCTTGAGTTGCTTTGGACGGAAAAGTCGTATTGTAGGAACACACAAGCCGGTCGATCACGTTGAATTGCGCCAGCGTGGCCGACCTTTCATGCACGTACGTAGAGAGCAAGTGCCTTCCGGGACAAGCACACGCCAAGTCGAAGGACACGTGCCGTACGTGGCGTACCAATGCGCAAACGTGTCGACGAGCGTCGTGATGATGGTCCAAGCAAGAATGCAGAGCTCACTTGAAGTCGTGCCAACTTTGCCATGGCTGCATTGCTTCCGCTACGTCCATTCGTGGCCAAGTCGAGCGGCCCTTCCATGGCGTTTTTCGATCCAGTATTGTTTGATTGGCTGATTTTCGATCCAATATTTTTTGATTGGCTGATTTTCGAGTTAATTCAGCAGTCGTCAACTTCGACACAGATATTTGCGTGGCGACTCCAACTGCCCCGAAATTGAGGAAACCCCTCTCCCCATCTGGGGATATTCTAACGCAGCGATACCAGCACGTGTGACCTGCTCTGACCTCTGGCGATATGATGAACCTTTCGTGATGTAGCAATCGTTTGTCTTTTGTGATGGTTTGGATTGGCTGCTGGTCAAATATCCACCAGAATATTTCTCTGAAATTTACAACGTTTTCCGGATAAACGTTACAGAAAAAACGTCGAAACTCGAATTGGGATGTCAATTCCTCGATCTCCTTGTTGCCGCCATGTGGATGAAGAACCCAGTTCTGCGCGTGGTGGTGCTTGGCTGCCATGATAGCGGAAGCCCTCTACGATTGCTTCGTGGCCATAGGAGCGTTCTGGAACTGATCTTCGCAAGGCTCTTGGTGGCATGGGAAGCTCATGTTGACACGACGACGCATGGTTTCTTGCGTCTTGGCCGGCGAGCAGGGACATACGGTCACGGGCGACTGCCGCGGAAGGTTACGTTCCCACCACGTTGGGGACGTGGTGGAAAAGAGACGCCTTTGCGAATCATTATGATGCCATTTGTCATGGGCGATGCCACGTCCTTACCGCCGTCCTGCCGGCGGTACCAAACCATCATCGAGACATGCCTTCGTGCCAGTACAAGCGACGAGCGTGGGAAAGTGGGGTACATTACGATCCACGAAGGCAACGTGGAGGCTGGAACATCCCAATTGCGCACTGGTCTATGCATTGAAACAGGCGGCGGCAGCGGCACGTTGGCAGAAAGCGACGAGCGGTCCTTGGGCTGGTCGACGCACCATCGCTTATACGGTGGAATCTTCGTGGCATCGTCGGTCGCCAATTCGTTCGCAGTGTGCGATGCTGTGCTTCAAGACACAACAGAATTCGCTCGGGCGTGCGGGGATGCCGAGCATTTGCGACCAGCTCTGGCGAAGCGCGGCGTCATCCCACAACACGTCGACCGGAGCGAACTCATTTGGATGACCGATCGGACTCCACACGAGTCGCTGCCACTTGCGGCGACGGCGTTTCACCAGTTCTTTAGTTTGACCACGAGCGGTGTATTGTGCTGGGATGCAGACCGCTGGACGCCGAACCCTCTGGGAATCCAGTCTGCGTGCAAGCGTGTTCACAGCAGCGCCGCCACCTCATCCCAGCGCCCCATGAAGCGCTCCAGAACTGGCACAAGTTGAACGGACCGGTCTTGGTTCTAGTCACGCCATTTTGCAGTGCACGTTTCGAGATGTATGGTTGGGCATTCCATCGGGGGCTGGCCCTTTGCGTCATGGAAGCCACCTTGACATGCATGGTGCGAACACGGTCAAGTGCACGTTGGGCTGAAGTCGGAACTTGTTGTTCGTGCCTTGTCAAGTCGTCGTCAACGTGCAAGGCTTGCCGTTCCAGAACACATGAGCAACGCGGAGCACGAGTCCTTTCAACTCAAGGCACGCTTGCGGCAGAATTCCCTCGATGACGATGACCTCTTCAGCACCTTGCTGAGCTATTGTACCAAAACGAGCACTTCAATGCAGCATTCGAGTCGTAAGCACGAGCGAGAACACACGCTGACAGGATAATAGCTAGTGCTGGGGAGCTGCGATCCCGGGAGTCTGCTGCGCCACCATTGTGGTCGCTGCGATTTGCAAGGTTCTTGGCAGCTCGGGCATCTCGACAAGACGGCGCGCGCCTTCTTGCGTCTCGGAAACTCGCGCTGATTCAGGATGTCTCCCAGCGGCCTGCTTTTCCCTGGAAAACATCAAATGGAGGCACACGACGCTCGTGAAAGCAAGTCCATGGTTAAAACAAAAGAATGAGGACTATTTCAGCCGGTGCACACACAAATGCAGGTGAACCTGTCTTGGGTCTGTGCGCAAAGTGCATTTGATGTACACAGCGCACAGAAGCACGAGGATGCGAAAAAGACGCCTTCAAGTTGGTTGCTTAAACGGTGTGCAAATCTCTGTTTTTACTCGTTCTTTTTGTGCTTCTTCTTTTTGCTCTTGCCGGCATCTTCTTCGTCGTCGTCGTCGTCCTTGTCACTGCCACTCAATTCTTCATCTGAAAAGTCGTCTGACCCGGACGCAGCATCGTCTCCGCCGCCAAAGTCTGAATCATCTTCCTCTTCTTCGTCAATCTCGCCTTCTTCGGGGCCGAGTTCGTCGTCTAAGGCAGCGCGGTCTTTGGCAGCGCCGCCGCCAGATCCGCCAGCTGCACTCGTCGCTTGCGTGTCTTTCAAGTTGCGGATCTTGAGCTTCTTGGACGTGAGGAACTGCGACAATTCAGGGAACTCCCGGCGATCGATCGCACTGAAGATCGTCTCGTACGGCTGTTCTTGTCCGACGCCGCGGCAGCTCACGAGCAAGTCAAAGTTACGCGATGCGCTCGATCCAGACTGCCCCGCATACCGCTGGAACTCGACGTAATCGATTTCTTCGTACCGGATGAATGTGGTCGGCTTGTGGATGAACATGAACGACTTTTCGAGCGGGAAGAGGACACCCGAGCTGGCTTTGACAGCGCACTTGACGGCGCGGTCCCCACTGTGCGTGACAAACTTGCCCGACGTGTACACCTTCTTGCCCATGATAAACTTGAACAAGGTCGCCACGATCTGCGGCAGACTGCCCGACATGCGCTCGTGGATGTTGCCGTTGTACTTTTTGATCTCTTCCGCGCTCAGGTTGACGTCGATGTGGACTTCGTCACGCGCGAGCTGCAACACCAAGTGGGGGTACCCCTGCTTCCCCTGTCGAATCGGCTCTTCCAGCGAAATAACGAACGCCGTGTTGGTCGAGTTCGGGTATTCAAGCAGGAAACACCGGTTGATGTTCGAGTACAAGATCTTGTAGTCGTACGTCTTCCCGTGCATGCGCAAGAAGGACCCGTACAATTCAACGGCATACCGACCACGTGGAGTGAGGAACGTGCCCATGCTCTCATCCAGTTCAACGATGCTCTTGCCCGTGACGTGACTGATGTTAGCTCGCTCGAGGATCTCATCTTTCAGGCTTTCTGCAGTCACACCATCGTCGGCGTCGCCTGGAATATATAGTCGCATTTCGACAAGCGATTCTTCGTCACCCGCGACGGTGTCGTCTTCGTGGAACTGAAGTTCAACTTCGTTTTTCGCGGGCATGGCGCACTGTGCGATCAAGTCGAGTGGGAGGTCCATCCCCACCCCTTGATCTTGCACGACGAAGTTCAAATTGGACCCTTGAAACTGCATATGCCCCCAGTTCCCGCCTGAGCTCGCCAGACGCTCTTCTTCCATTTCGCGTCCGAGTGCATCTCGCGAGAATGTGCGGATAAGGTCCACATCGCTTTGCTTCAGGCCCGTGAACCGCACGGTCTTGCCACCTCGCGTTGTAACCTTTAAGTGGTATTCTTTTGGGCCGATGGCGGACCAGAGCATGCTCACCAGGTCTTCCTTCGCAACCTTTTTCTGTGCTTCCGTCTGCCGCGACCGCCACAACAAACCCGAGTCATTCAGCACGAGGACGCCGTTGCTGTGGCCCCAGAATGCGCTGCTGATCACTTGTTCCATCTCCGCCATAATCTGTTCTGGCGCCACCACCCGCCGAAAGTAATATCCGAAATGATCCGGATAATTGCGAACCGTGCGTGCGTTTTGGCGCCATTTCCAAGTTTGCACGATATGGAGCGCGGCGGTCGGCAACAACTACGCGAGAAGTGCTTTCGTGGATCACGATATGTAGCATGACTGCGGTTACCTTCATTGCACATGTCTGTGGACAAGGTGCGAGCATGATGAAGTTCTCTTCCACAGCTATGAATCTTTCCGTGGGCGTGGAGTCAAGGGAGTGAAACGGGTAGACTCGTCAGCAACAACTTGCAAGTGACAAGGTGGATAGACAGGGACACATGCTCATCATCGTACAAGATGCGCTTTGATGTATGGACTCAGGTTTCCCCATGTCACGTGGAACCTTGTTTCCGTCTGAGTGTTTGGAATGCTCCTACCTCAAGACAAATACTTCCCATTTCAGAAGAAGCGTGATTCAAAGCACACACTGTCATGCAAGCGGCATGGATCAAGAATTCCAGATTCCATGATGTGTGACCTGCCATTTCAATCGACCGAGACGAAAATCCAATTTTCATTGCTGCTCAAGGTAATTGCTTAGCAATGATTTTTGCCACACAGTCGAGCGCTGCGAGCTCAGATCATGAGGAAAGGTCTTTTCGAGGCGCTTTAGCTGCATCGACTTCTTCTTGAAACTTGCTGCCTTGCACAATCTTGGCTGTGGGCTGAGTGCCAAGGGGATTCGGGGTCGAGTGATCTGCGTACCAGTGGGACACGCCACTCGTCACAAGGCGAAAATACTGCCGAAAGGTCGTAGTTTCCAGGGGCAGCGACTCGTGTGGCGTACGATCGGTCATCCAAATGAGCTCATTCGCCCGAATCACCGACGGTCGAATGCCGTGTTTCGCGAGGACGAACCGCAAATGCTCGATATCCCCGAGCGCCCCGACGACGTTGGCCGAGTCGTCAATCACAACGTCGTAAACAGCACAAGATTTAGCCTCAGTCGACGCCATGTAGATCCCACCGTAGATCAAGTTTTGCTGGAAGCTCCCCATGCCCCAATAGAAGTCTTCTGTTCGTTCAGCGACGCCGCCACCGCCGCCCGCCTCGATGTGCAGGCCCCCGCGGCGCTGGGACGTTCCAGCCTCAACCATGCCTTCGTGGATGGTTAGGTAACCCACCTTGCCGTACTCGTCGCTGCTGTCGCACGCTAAACACGCCTCGATCATGTCGGCATATCGCTTGCAAGGCTCTGGCAATGTCGTCACGTCGCCCATCACGAACGGCATCATGTTGACATGGAACGTGCTGTTCGAATTCTGCCACATCGGGGGAAATACGATTCGTCGTGGCACGCGCCCTGGAATACAACGAACGGGAGCATCTCGACGTCGACCCAGGTGTAAGAAACCCCGCGTCTTCAGGTCAATATGCGATGTCCAAGCTGCGATGAGCCTGGAAATAATCATCTCCAAGATGCCTCGCTGGTTTCGCAGGTGGCGCAGTGGGCTGCCGTCGTCATAGCACCCCAGCAGGATCTGCCGCAGCACCGGGTTCTCCATCGGTGAACTCAAAGTGCACCGTCCGTCGCCCAATTGTCATGCAAATGATGGTCACTTGGGAATGTTGGCAATTCTACAAGGTGATGACATCATGCGAAGCTGCTTGGATGGCTTGCGGCAAGCGAGCTCGCTCTTCTGTATAGCATCGTGCAACGCGTCGGGCCACCGAGCTCGCCAAGCATTTCGTATGCTATTCGACATGGCCCCATCGTCATGTTGGTGCTGCTCAAGGCGTCAAGAGTACATGAACGTCGGTGCTCACGGCCAACGATCGACGTGCTGATGCAGCACCGCCACGCACGGCGAATTCAGGTCTATCTTGCTGGGATGCACGGATTGTCTCCCATCTTGATTTTCGTCTCATTTTTTCCATGACTTTTTCGTATCATTCGGTGGGCATGGTTTTGATTTCTTGGGTCGATTTCCTCCAACACTGCATGGAACTTCGTCACTACGTGGGTTCCATTCAATCGTCGACCCGCCTTCGCAGGTATTCGGCATCGACGCCCCCACTGCACGCCATACCTTCAGAATGAGAGCACGTTCGTGGTACTGTTTTCTCGTTCAAGCACGGGCTGAAACCGGCGGACTTGCGAGGTCGATGGGCGCTCGTCAACCTCCCCCACGCCAGTCACAAGTGCGTGGCCCACAGAGACAGTTGGTTCTGCAAGTCGTCGGCGCGTTTGGCCTTCGCGCGGCTCGCAGGGCCGACAGGAAGCACCTCGTCGGTCCCCTTCGCTGTCCGCACAGGTTGCCACGTCATGGCGCGAACCCATTTATGTGCGACAGTGGTCACGCCGTACTTAGCGATTGTGAAAGTAGTTGCCAATCGATTCAACCTCAACGATGGACGTGACAAAAGGCGAGTTCGTCGGCGCGGTGACGGCGCTCCACTTCTCCGCCGACGGTTCCTTGCTCTATGCCGCGGTGGGATGCACGCTGTACGTGTATGACTCTGCTACAGGCAAGATGTTCACGTCGCCGCTCTCGATTTGGTCGCAAGGGACGATCCATGGCATCGACATTGGGCGGACGCGAACTTCATCGCTGGTGCTGTGCTTTGGGCAAAAGCAACTGGGCTTGGTCACGTCTTTTCCTGACTCGTCCTCCGAGGTGACACCGTTGTCTCCATCGATTGTGGCGACGGAATGCATGGACTGGATCTTGGACGCGCGCCTGCTGCTTGACGACATGGACAGCTCGAAGGTGGCGTTGCCAAAGATAGCCGTCGGTCTCTCCCACAACATGGTGCACATTTGGGACCCGTCCACGCAAGCCATGCTTCAACGGTGTCAATGTACCGAACGCACGATTTTGGTACGTCCCAATCCATCGTCGCCAAGTGCCATCATCGTTGACATTGATGTGCCAACACAGTACGCAATGGGGATCTACGGTCGATCGCTTGATTCGCTCATTGTCGCGGCTGGAACCGTCTTCCAGGTTTGAATTGATTGCACGTCAACGGTGGTCGACCTGGCCTCCCTCGTAGCACATTTTGCTGTGGCATCCTCCGCCTCTTAACCACGACCCTTCGACCTCCAGCGCAGCCCAAGTCACACAGCGGCTCCACCGGCATGGTACGCAATGCTGCGATGACGCCACTCGAAAATAGATCATTGGATTGACTAGACGGCGTGTTGTTCCAGTTGACGTGGTCGGCGACAGGCCGCCAGCTTGCGTCAGTGTCCGACGACCGATCCGTCCAGCTCTGGTCAAATCTGAACGATGCGGCGCGTGATGACGTGGCGCTTCCTCGTGCAGTCAACCTGCAGCATGCTTTCGAAAGCCGATTTCGTGGGTGGGGCCATACAGCCCGTGTGTGGGATGTCCAGGTGATGCTTTTGCATACCCATTCGACCGTGATGGTCACGGCGCGCCGAGTAGTTTACGCGAGATGGTCGACTGGTGAGTGCGAGCGAAGATGCCACGGTCAAAGTCTGGAGCGTCGCTGGCGAGTGTTTGGCGACATTGAGCGGGCACTTGGATACGAACGTGTGGCGCGTCGCAGTGCATCCGATCCACACGACTTGGGTGGCCACGGGCGGCGGCGACAATGCGATCAAGTTGTGGGATGTTGACTCACACATTGCAAACCAATCGTTGGTTCACGTAAAAGCCGTGCCAACGCTCGTGGCTCCATCTGCAACCACAAACGACGGAGGACTTGTGGCAGAGCGCTCCAAGAAAAACCACCATGCGATGGCCGTGCGCAGTTTGGTCGCGCTCGCGTCGAGTATCGTGTGGATCAGTGACCAAGGCCACGTTGGAAAGTCGTCGTGGAGTGCACACGCCCCAGCCGTCGTCCAGCAGTTCCAGAGCAACGTGTGCTGCGTTGCTGCCACGACCGACTTGATCGCGGTGGGAGATGTCACCGGACACCTTCGCATGCTTTCGGGTACTTCACTCGCAGAGCTTGCGATAGTGCAGGGCCACATGGGTCGCATCATGTCGATTTGGATCATTGAAACGAGCCATCGAGAGATCGGCGGCGTGACCGTGTTTACTACTGGAGTCGACTTGACACTGCGCGAGTGGACCTTTCATAGCCCAACGTCGTCGCTGACACTTGTCGCAACGTATCAGTGCCCAAGCAAAAATGGTTGCATCTCCGCGCTCGCCATTCCCACCACCGACGGCGGCAACGACGATCGCACGCTGCTGTGGTGTGGCGACGCACGGGGAAACTTGTGTGTGTTCGATCGGGCGGTGAACAACTTGACAGACCACGCATTGCTGCCAGTCCAGCCCATGCTTGTGCAATGGCAAGTGCACGGAAAGGATGTGGTACGACGTGTGCTTCTCCATCGAACTCGCGAGGATGGCGGTGCTGACTGGAGGCGGTGGCAACTCTAGGTGTCGTCGCTGTTGTGGCGCAACCAGCTGCTCTACAGTTGCGGCCACGACGGGTTTGTGTGCACGTTGCGATGGCATGGCGAGTCGAAGCAACTGCACGCCGTGCGTCGCGTGGGGATCAAAGGCCTGTCGACCCTCAAAACCATGCACTGGACTCGTCACAACGACCTCGTCGTGTTTGGATTCCACGCAGCCCAAGCCATCTTGGTAAACGTCACACAGTCCGTCCGGTTGATGTCGCTCGAGTGCGGCGGCTACCGTCGACCACACGCTCTCTTTTTCGATCCAAATGAACGGACAGGAACACCCCACGTGTTTGCCTTCACAACGCCCGGCACGACGGCCCTTCAAGTGCACACGGATGCCCTCCAACCAATGTCGACCACGTTGAATGGTACACGGAGCCCTCTGCCGCTATCGTGGCACGGCCATCATCACAGCAAAATGGGCACCTGCGTGGCGTTTCTCGATCCATCCGCTTGTACTTCGTGGATCGTCACGGGCGGCGAGGACTGCGCGTTGCGGCTCCACCGCGTCGTCACCGTTCCCAGCCCGCTTTCCGTCCATGTAAGTCGTCTTCATCCTGGCCGGACCAACACCAGCCAGTCCAACTGGAATTGCACCATGTGTGTTTGAATGTGTATTGCTTGAGATGGCGGCTAACCCTTGCTCTGTTCATTCGTGCAGACGACCTTCGACAAGCAAATCCATTGCATTGACGCGGTGACGATGCATGGGACCAACGTGCGATCGCTCGCTGTCGTGGGCCGTGACTGGGTCGTGTCAGGGGGAGGCAAGCAGTCACTGCACTTGTGGCGCGTCGTCGATGGGCACTTGGACCACGTCGCAGAGCACACACCGTCCAACGTGTCACAAGATCAGCGCATTCTGGCGCTGTCGGCGACGGCGCTTCTCGACGACGAACGTGGGGATGCCACGATGGCATCCCATGGTGATATTGCCACTCTCGCGGTGTTTGCCACCAACAGCGAAGGCCAAACAGCGTTCTTCACGGCCAACGCACTCACGGGCCTGAGCTTCCATCTCATGTGGACAGGGCACACGAACAAACCCATCTTGAGCTGTGCCTTGACCAGCAACGGCTTTTTTGTAACGGGGGCCACCGATGGCTATGTCGTCGTGTGGGATGTCGCGCCGCTGCTGAGCTATTGCCCACGGTACCTCAGACTTGTCACCGCTGGTGTTGTTTTAACTCGAGATGTGTGAATCCAGGCGTGAAGTGGCAAGTCCGCGCCAGGTGTACCAGTACCGCGCTCACGACATGGGAGTTAACTGCGTGTGCATCCGGCCAACGGGCGCTACGACCTTTGATATTGTGAGCGGCGGCGACGATCAGTGTATCGCGCATGCGGCTGTGGACGCCACGGACCGATCGAATATCACTGTGCGCCATTTGCACGGAAAGAGGAACGCCAGCGCGTCGGCCCTCAAGGCGATACAAGCGATGGATGATGTCGTTGTGGCCGCCGGGTACGATCAGCGAGTGACGGCGTGGGAGATGAACGGCGGTCACGAATGGACTCGGCGCGGTGTGGCGTATTCGGAATGTGCCGACATTGCTGGGGTCGCGTTGCGCCGGTGTGATGGCGGCGCAATTGAAGCTGTGGTCGTGGGGAAAGGCATGCAAACGATTGCATTCCGATAGAATGCAGTAATATTCGTGAAAACACGCACACATACGGGAGTCCAGTGTATTCAAAGGAATCGACATATATATATAGAAGTCAGTCCAAGTCTATTCGTCCAGGAAGCCCAGGTTGTCTCCCCCGAAAGTGTTTTCGCCGCTGTATGTGATGTAGAGGAATCCGTCCGAGTCCTTCTGTTCTTCGTAGATGTTCGACATCAGCGATGCCGTTGGGGGCAACACGTTGTTGATGAAGATGAAGATCGCCTTTTCAGGACTGAGCTTGATGCGCTTTCGGATCACATACACAAATTGGCCGACTGTCAAATCGGCGGGGACCAGGTATTTCTTCTTGTCGATGTCTGGGATCTCGCTTCGGTCTGCCTTTTCGCAAATAACGGGTATGCGGTCAGGGTACTTGGACCGGATGCGCTGCGCTTCCGCCTGTCGCTTCTCTACAACACGGCACGTTCCATGAGGTCAAGGCCACGCTACAGCGGACCAGCGCGTCCTTACCGAATGGGTGCTCCTTCTTGAACGAGTTCATGGCGGCGCTGTGGAAATTCTCAACTGCGGCGTGTGGGATTTCTTCGTTTCGGGGATTTCATTTTTGACCAATCAGAAGGCAACCTCTGGGAGAGATCGACCATCACTCTTGATCGACGATTGGATGATTATACTGAAACCAAGTGAGTTGAGCGACAGAGGCGTTATTTTTAAACTTCAGCCATTCTCATACAAATACCAAGAGAACATTTGGAATGTCAATTTTATTGCGTAGAACGTCCGGTGCCGTCGTCTTCCGGATATGATCCGCATCTTGCCGGATAATCCAACTTAAACAACAGCCGCCGAGGACGAGGGCTGCACCATGCGCGGGGTGAAAAGCCTGTGAGGTGGTGGAATGAAAACAAGTGCCCTGCATGCTGTCAAAGCATACTGTGCGAGGGTTCCTTCCACGCAGGAACCCATGTGCTCATCATTCCACCCCATCACGTGTACCTTGAATGATATGCGTAAGGCCGCCACAATGGAATTGCATTCCACCACATCACCTTTCGCCTAAAGTGGTGCTCTACGAGCTGCCACAAGGGAAACACATGACTTGGCCACGTTGTCAGTGGCCTAGTCTCGATGAAAAACACAGGTTGAACGTGAAGTGAACATTCATGGATGCGTGCAACGCTGTCGCAGGGCCATAGCGCTGGATGGGTTTCCACATAGCCTTGACATCCGAGACAACAACAGCACATTGGGAGTTTGTTCGGCACGAGAAGTGGAGCGAAGATGCAGCTTGAGCTATATGTTTGTTTTGCAAGCACGAGAGGTCATGTCTGGGAATCGTCGCAGCGGCTGTGGCTCCATGCAAATTGGCAAAAGGTACTTGATGGAATCCACGGTGGACACCCGAATGGACTCTGCTTGATTTCGGAGGCAAGTCGTCCAATGAAGCTCAATGCAAATGTTGCATGCAAGTATAGGCAAGCATGCCAACTTAAACACGACAAGTGGCGATGCGCAAAGGATGGCAACAGCGCTGCCGTCGTTTCCAACTAGGATACATCCCTGCATGAATCACACACGCAGGCACTCCCACAAACAAGCAGCTATTCATCGCGTACCTTGGTCTAACGGCCCGCGTCGGCTACCCGCCGAACCTGACCGACTCGTGCCAACGCGCCTGTTTTCTCCGCCACATAATGCCACTACACACGCCCAAAGCGCCGCTCGTTGGCTATGGCCGGCATCCGTTCCAGAACATGCCACCACCGCACGCCCTTGATGTTCTCGAACACGCGGCCAGCCGCGGCGAAGCCACTCCTTGCCACCACTGCTCGCAATCGGAAAATGTTCGATCGATAGTTGATTAGGAAACACATTTGATTGGCCAACGCCCATGGCGGTTGGGATTTCAGCCAATCCGAGATGCTCGTTTCGTCGCGGCGGACCACTCAAAACGCGCACAGCAGATACCAACCACACTAGAGAGCTGCCCCTTGTGACCTCATCCCCAAGGGCAATGGCCATTTCGAGTTCGGCCCGCACTGACGCTCATGGAACGGTTCAGCTACTCTCGAAATGGCGCCGGCATCGACCTGAAATGCAGCGTCCGAGTCGCGATCCCCATGGTGACCAAGGTCCGCGACAAAGTCCACTACAAGGTCCTCATGAAGACGACGCACATCACACCGCAAAAGACGTGGGAGGTCCTCCGGCCGTACTCACACTTTGCAGCCCTCCGCAAGGAGCTTCTCCTCACGTTCAAAGAAAGCAAAGCCAAGATGTGCCCTGGCTGCAAGCACTACGAAAACGCGATTCGCCAGTTCGACTTTCCCAAGAAGCACCTGTTCTCGTCCAAAACGACCGAGGTGCTGCGCCATCGCCAACTCGCGCTCCAAGCGTTCATTGCCATGCTCGCGTCGCATACGTTCACGACTGCCCCACGGTGCCCAGTTTGCAGCGGCCGTGTCTTTGAGCTCGTCCGCGACTTCCTCACCACCGACGTCGGTGTTGACAATGCCACGAACGATGAAGCGTTGAGCTCGACTCTTGATGAAGAGACTCGTCGCAGTGCATTTGCGGTCGATAAGTTTGTGGAAATCCATCCGCCGTCGGCAGGCGTCGTGGTCGACGCGAACGGGGAGTTTGTCGATTCCCCGACCAAACGCCAAAGTGGCGGCAGGTCAACTAGTGGTAGCCAGTCCACTAACAACTCGAATGGCCGCGACTCGAAGAAACGGACGAGCGTCCATAGCTTTGGCAGCATCAGTGACATGAGCTCGACGGGCAGCAGCACCAACGATCGAGGCAGTGCGAAACCTTCCAAGCTGCAAAAGGGCATAGGAAGTGTGAGCGACTTAGCAAGCATTCATCTTCACGATGACAGCGTCCGGCAAGCGGAAAGTGCCGCAGCACCGTCTGTGGATGCCGATGAAAGCGAGGCGGACTTGAACATGGACTTCATGGCGCAGATCTCGGCCGATGCACGGCCCAAGTGAAAACCAAAAACAACTTTGGTAACTAGTGCATCAAGACCTTCGTGCAACAACATTGCGCTTTCGAATTGACGAGAGCTCTATCATCTATTTAACAACAATTCACACTTGCGTTGTACATTGCGCGGCGGCCATGCGGTCAAAAAGGGACTGGTGCTGGCAAGTAGATCACGCCCGTGCTCACTTGGTGCGTGCTTTGCCGCGCCACCGACCTCTCGTCCAGCTGTCTCCACTCCACGACTGCATGCTCCACGAAGGAATTTGGTCGCCCCGAAAAATCAGTCGAGCGACTATCGCAGTGCGGCATGTGAGAGATTCCAAACAGTCGATGAGCGCCGTACGTTTCATTTACGCGACTGCACCGGTACCTCTGGTTTCCCGTCGATAGAGCACCCTGAGCACTGTCGTCCACACGTTTCCACGACGCCATCCAGTTGCAACGTGTACGAACCATACAGTGTACTTGACGTGACGACAAGGCTCGAGCACGTCCAGGTTGTGACATGACCGCGGTGCCGCCGTTTTGGGCTACACCGTAGCGACGCGACGATTGGCGTCACCGAATGAATGGACCTGGTTCTGTCGATAGGATTCTTCGTGCAGTGGCATGGGGGCAACCACTTCGACGAATTCCAACGCTTAAGGTTGGCCAAGAGGTGCCCGCGCGTGTGGAGGATGCGGAACACAACCAGGGACGAATGGAACGATAGATTAGGGAGGCAATTACAGCACGTCTAGAAGTCGGCGTCCAGTGTAAACGTTTGGTCGCTCGAGCTAACACCAACACCAGATTTGCTGTACTCGCCGACGCGCTTCTCGAAAAAGTTGGTCTTGCCCTGGAGCGAGATCATGTCCATCCAGTCGAACGGGTTCTTGGCCGCGTACAGCTTGGGGGCGCCGAGGGCTTCGAGGAGGCGATCCGCGCAGAACTCAATGTACTCGCACATGAGGGACGAGTTCATGCCAATGAGCTCCACGGGCAGGCTCTCACTGACAAACTGCTTCTCAATCGCGACGGCGTCGCCGACGATCTCGTGGATGCGCTGGTCGGACAACTTGTTGACGAGCTTCGAGTACATCAAGCACGCAAAGTCGCAGTGCAGACCTTCGTCGCGAGAAATGAGTTCGTTCGAGAAGGACAAACCCGGCATTAGACCTCGCTTCTTGAGCCAGAAGATGGAGCAGAACGACCCCGAGAAGAAGATGCCTTCGACAGCGGCAAAGGCAACGATACGTTCAGCGTAGGCAGCACGCTTATTGTCGCACCACTTCAAAGCCCAGGTGGCTTTGCGTCGGACACAGGGGATCGTGTCAATGGCACGCAGGACCCGGTCCTTTTCCGTGGCATCCTTGATGTACGTGTCGATGAGGAGCGAGTACACTTCAGAGTGAATGTTCTCAATGGCAATCTGGAACCCGTAGAAGCACCGGGCTTCAGGCACTTGTACTTCATTGCTAAAGTTCATCGCGAGGTTTTCGTTCACGATCCCGTCACTCGCGGCAAAGAACGCCAGCACATGCGTGATGAAGAAACGTTCGTTGTCGGTAAGCTTGACCCAGTCGCGTTGATCGTGCACCAAGTCTAGCTCTTCCGCTGTCCAGAAGCTCGCTTCCGCCTTTTTGTACATCTCCCACACGTCGGCGTGTTGGATCGGGAAGAGCACGAACCTGTTCGGATTTTCTGCAAGGAACGGCTCCGGTGCGAGCTCACCGTTGAGCTCACGGAGCTTGTACTCGGACATGCCCACGACGGCACTGGTTTCGTGGTTGGAAGGCGACATGAAGTGACGGGTTGCTCAGTAAGTTTCAAAATGACCGCCAGCTCCATCGATCTCGTCGCTCCCGCCCAACACCAGAAACCCCGCGAAAACCGGCCGTCCGGATACGATTTCAAAATCATGTCGAATGTAAAATAGCACTTTTTATTTGAATCAAACATACATTTAATTGTACCTTCCTTGCTGAGCACAATATATTTAAAGAATCATGCATAAAAATGCTTTGATTTTGGAAGTTGAATAACTTAGTGCCATATTTGTTTCCAGAGGTGATTGTTGGACAAGGCATCTCCCAGCGTCGTGTGTGGGAGATTTGTCTCTTATAAAGTCCATGTGTTCTGTGTATTTTAATATCCATGAGTTCCAGACGATTTGAGTAAGGAAAGGGCATTCATTTATAGAAGTTTTGAACTTCGGCGCCTTTCGAAACTCACGAGGGATAAT
>NW_008580163.1:431554-433102 GCF_000520115.1 Aphanomyces invadans
AAATTAAATTGAAACATTTTTATAGAATGAGACAATTGGCAGTCCACGACTTTGACGCACGACCAGCATGGCAATGGGTAGAGTGAGGTAAGGCAGCGGGCTACGGCACATGTCTCTACGCCAGACGCGTGCCTGCCACGCCGTTGTGGTGATTAGAGAACAAGTCGAATGCGTGCGCATCTGCCCCGCTGTGTCGTTAGGTTGAACGAACAAGAGTTATGATCTCAGGACTTACAACATTGGCCGATGTGTCTACGTCACATGGAGCCTTAGCCATGGATGCCTCGCATCAGCACGCTCTGTCGGATCATTCATGCCAGAAAGAGAGTTGTTGTTTGGGGTCGGAAAGGAACGTGATGCCTCGTGCTTCGATCACACTTGCGCGCACATACGAAACTACGGCCCTCCTATTTCACACGACATGGCTTGAAACGAGTGCACGGCACAGTCCTTACCCACCATTGCATTAACGCACGTGTGATTGCACGTTGTAAGTGGTGGTAGAGCGCCGTTTCAGGTGAACTTGGCAGTTGGAGTGTATTTTAGTCTCAGAAGGTGAACAACTCGAGAAAGAATGAGTCGACACAAGGAGGCCGCCGATGGTCCGTTGAACTGTGACGTGTTGTCGCTGGATGACCCGGCGACCCCCATGACCGCTCGGCCGACGTCTTCGTCAGGCCGGAGCAAGGCCAAAGCGAAAGACAAGTCCGAGTTCCGCCGGTACTTTGATCAGGAGGAGCTCCCGATGTCCATCGAGGTACATACACAGATGCAATCGGCGTGGGGGTGCTCGATGGAATATCCGCATTGTATTCCCATCGCGCTTTGCTCTACTCCAACAATACCAATTCTCTGCTCTGAAATTCAATTCTTGTGGGATGTGTACGATAGACTCAAAACGGAGACCGCAACATTGTGTGGACAACCCCGCTTGAAGCGCTCGATTACACCCACATTCTCCCAATTTGTTGCTCTGGACTCCAGGTGCGATCTCATTCCTACATCGCCCTAGCTGGCCTTGCCGGATGACGAACCGAACTCTGACCTAGGAAACACTCGAGCCCTATCCGTCGTTTGCTTTCAAAGCAACGATGGAGCTGCTGGAGCATGGCATGGCCGATTCTCGGGTGCTCAAGTCGCTGCCCCCCGTGATGTCGCACGTCAAGGCGGCTCTTAACAAGCGAGACAAAGAAGTCGTCCACCGCGTGCTGTTGGTCGTCCAGCAGTTGGCTGTGTGCGAGGGTACGATGTGCGTCGGCGGAATGGATAAAATATTGTCGGTGCTGAGCGGCAACTTGTAGGCGTTGGAGAAGCGTTGAGTGAATACTATCGAACGATCTTGCCGCTGTGCAATTTACTCAAGGACAAACGCCTTGGCACCGGCGACGGCATGACCAAAGAGCTCATCCAAGAAACCCTTGAAATCCTCGAAGCGTACGGGAAGGATGACGCCCACCACCAAATTCAGCACCACGTTCCAGGGTACCAGCACTGCGCCGTCAAGTAACGAATGTATTTACCCCCCATTCTCTTCTGCTCGTCTTGTCG
>NW_008580163.1:433518-443068 GCF_000520115.1 Aphanomyces invadans
ATCAGGGGAGCCGAACAGTTCGTCGGACAGGCGCCTTGTGGGCAATTTGGAAGGCAATAGTGTCTCCTGCAGGGCCAACGGAGCACGCGATGCTTGGTGATCTGTTCGTCATGTAAATCTGAGCATGTCTTTTACATAAAAGCCATTTTTTACGCTACGCTTATCGTGAAACAAATGCAGGTTGGACAGGACCGGGTGAATTGGAGAGGAGACCTGTGGGCATGGCTGCCCTGTACCGAGGTTGGCGACGACCAAGCCTGCATTCGAGCTATTTCATCTTTGTGTTCTTGGACGCCATGGACTACGATATCTCCAGAATGAATGCCCAGGGAGTTGGAGTTTGAGTAATTGGCATTCCAGTGGGAGACGTAACTCAAGCAGAAGTATTGCCGATACGTCAGAGTTGACAGCGGCTACGACTCACGGGGCGTGCGATCTAGAAAAGCTCGTTTGCTCGAAGAAGGACGTATCGATGGCCGAGGCGACGGAGCAGCGGGCTGACGTGCTCGACGTCCCCATGGGCTCTTGACGCCGCGTGATTGACTTGTCGTACACCCCACACGGGGTTGGCGGTCGTGGAGGCCATATAGAGACAGCCGTTGACGCAATTTGCGGCAAATACGCCACCTCCCCACACGGGGGGTCTGGAGTGGAAGTCGTATGCGCAACGACTCTGGTGTCGCTGCCTCGATGTGTAGCCCCGGGCGGCGCTGGGTGACGCCCTTTTTTCAATGTCGTAAAACCAGTCTCCACGACACACTCGAGGATCTCTCCGATCTCATCGTTTCGATTGATTTGAAGGCACTGCATAAACATTATTCGTGGTTCCGCACGCACGACGGCGGCAAACTCGACGCGTCGTCGCCCATGACAAACGGCATCACGTTCGCGTGAAATGTCGGCGGGATCGAAGGGCTATGAATGGCCCAAGGAGGCGGAAATTCTACGAGTTGGCGACGCAGGAAACACACAAGGAACAGGAGCGCTGACCTTTCGTCTACACGACATCAAGCCCTGCGACGTGTCTGCCACGTGATACATCCACATGTCGAGGACTGCGGTGAAAGTTATCGCCACGATGTTGCTGCGGCGACGAAAGAAGCGGAGGGGACTCGCGACGTCGTAGCACCCAAGTGGTTTCAACGCCGCCTACTCCCATGCCAGTCGAGGGATTCGTGATGCATATATCGAGGCATCTGCAATGACAAACACGCCTAACATCCAACTCGAATTATGGGACTTGACCTGACCTCATGGCACGCAGCGAGCTGCGAGCACAAGGGCTAGCCGCCTTGGGGTGCGATGCAGACGAAGCGTCATGTATGTAGCTGCTATGGGAGCAAGCCACTGAGCTGCTGGAATGTGTTGGCGACGTTTTGCCCGTGAAATCAAATTGCGCATCATACCCGTTTACACTTTTGCCGTCACTGACACAAGCTCGGACAACCCTTACGTTCGGGCGATGGTCGTTTCCTGAGGGTATGGCGGGGCTGTCGCTCGACCTTTGACGACGTTCTCTCGTGTAGGGCTTTGATGCAATGGCTCCCACTTCGCTCCGGGTCTAGACAATGTCCACAGCATCCACCTCCTCTGCGAGAGGCACCTCCACATGCCGCTTGTGACAACCGACTGCAGCGACAGCAATGAATTTCTAGCACTTGGTTCGGATGGTCAACGGTTGAGTCGCAACGAGTGTCAGCACGCGGACTTCGTTGGATTTTCGTGTACGTAGACCGGATCTTGCCATCACATTGCTGTCGAACTCCATGCATCCCGTGCGCAAGTTGTCATGGAGTCGAGTGGCGCGAGGGCGATTCGAGGTTCAGCATTGTGCCACGACATCGAAACCATTGCAAGTCAACTTGGAGGCCGAGTTGGCGACTTGCAGACCACGTCGTAGCTAGATTTTACGCATCGGTCGTTTTCCGCGCGAGCTACTTAATGATTTCCCACTCTTGGCAATCGCGAGCGGGTCCTATATTTGGTGGATAGGCTAGATGCAGCCCTCTCACCAGCCCTTCTCCATGTCACCAGAAACTCGAGGGAATGCCCGACGGCTTTGTGTTGGCAGTCTCACGTAGCCGCCGCACACGATGATCGATTTCGTCCGTGACAATGACACCTGCAGTCGTCGTCGGTTTCCTCGCCAACGTCGAATCGACCAATCAAATAAATTGGAGCAATTCGCATCGATCTTGACTGGACACTGCCATGACCCACTCGGCAGCGACCCTCCACGCTCTGTTGGCAGAGTTGCGGGCCGATGCAGCGCGGACATTGTCAAGAGGCCCGACGGTGCTTGTGGCTGGCCCCACGGACGCCGGCAAGTCGTCGTTGTGTCGCCACCTATTGTGGCACTCCCAGTTGCAGGCATACGACAGTGACGACGGTGGCGCGAGTCGGCAGCACCCCATCGTGTTTGCAGATGTAGATATTGGCCAAGGCGAAATCGGATTGCCTGGTACCATCGGGGCCTCCATCGTGACGCGGGCAAACTTCTTGGTGGGATCTGCAGACGTCGACAGGAACAACGACGCCGACCTGGCCGAATTTGGCGCCAACCACAACCATCCATTACGGTGGCTCTCGAATTTGCATTTCTACGTCGGCCACACCAACATGGCGGAGAAGAGCTCGTTGTTCAAATGGTATGTCAAGGAACTGGCGAGTCGGATTCGAAACAAGCACTCAGCCGATCCCATGTGTACGAACTACCCCACCTACCACCACCCCCTGGCGGACTCGACTCATTCCTCAAGTAGTGGCGGCGTCTGGCGCAGTTATCAACACGTGCGGGTGGGTGGAAGGCCAAGGCTTGGCCTTACTTATGGCGACGATCGCAATCTTCCAGCCATCGCACGTGGTTGTTGTGGGAGACGTCAAGTTGTACGACCACCTGCTGCATGAACAGGCAGCACCGCATGTCCTTGGACTGCCACGGTCCCACTTGGCGCAGCGCCGCTCTGCATCGTACCGTCGAGACGCAAGGAATGCTCGATTGAGACAGTACTTTACGCCGCCGTCGTCGATTTCACCGTCGCCGTTCCTCGTAAACGTGGCGATTGCCGATGTCCGATTGTTTATCGTTGTCGGTAAGTCACGTAAAACGAAAGATCTACTCATGAAAGACGCCAAGCATCGTCGCACTGTAACTCATTTCACTGGAATGTGGTAGTGACACCGCACAAGCCGACCCAAGTAAGGCGCGTAGCCGTGGTGGAGACCCTGACTCGCGCGGTCGTGGCCATGTGCGCCGCTCCGACCACTGCCGACCACGCCCTTGCCCGCGCAACGGCGCTGGGATTCCTTTGCATGTACGTTGTTGGATGGCGTATCATGCTGGCGGGATTATCCCTGACGAAGGTATGATCTAGCCACTCGGTGAACAGCACCGAGAAGACGATTGAGTTTTTGTCGCCACGTCCTGGACCGCTCCCGTCCACCCATTTTATTCTTGGTCAAATTGAGTGGATCGAAGGGTAGCTCGTGGAAGCGCGGGGGGAGGGGGCGCGCTTCGCTATCATGGGGGTCGTGACTGCTTCGCAGTACCTTAGCGACTCGCTGCCTTTCGTCGTCCAAATTGGTCGGATCCACTTGTCTTGAACATCAGGAGATCAATCATTGCATGATACATCTCGATGCTTATCTTTTGATGTGGTTTTTTCGTGGTGCAGTTGACGTCACCCACTGGCGGCAGGTTTCCAAGCTGTACACCTAACGGAAACTGGACGGTCTCCTCGACAGAGCTTTCGCGGCATGGGATGGGTGCAGAGGGTCCGATGAACGAGAGAGGCGCAGCAGACAGTCCACAAGGAGAAAGGACGTCGTGGAAGAAGAGTGCCACCGTGTCGATGTGTTGCAGGGCGTATGCGATCAATGAAATGGATTCGCATTCACCCCATTTCGGTCAATCCATCCATCGACAGCGCTCGCATGTTACAATCGCTTCGTGGCTTGCCATGAGGATGTTGTCGCTGGGGACGATGCTTCGATTTGTGAGCATTCAAACAGTCCACGACGTGGTGTCGTGTGCTCCTCTGGCGTCCTCGTCGATACGGCACATGGCAGCCCATCTCGGCACTTCAGTCGTCAACATTCTCGATGGTGTGGTCGCCGACGAGAGCTAGAGTAGTGGTTTGTTGTCCTTGTCGTCGTATCGACGCCCTGGTCCGTCAAAATGAAGTTCCAAAGTAGATGGCTCAACGTCACACAACGAGAGAAGATATCGCAAAAGTCGAGTCCATTGTAGGCAGAAGCTCGTCATCTAGAGAAATATCGGGGCGCGGTCGCCCATGATCTTGTCCACTCGCTTGCCACGTGCCATGGCTGCATCGTCGATCCTTGGTTGACCTTGGATGCAGTTGCCTCGCGACTACGTTAACCAACAGCCCCCTGTCCAAGCCCAGTTGGACGCGACAACGCCATTTTGGATGCCGCCCGAGGGCGGTGTTCATGGATGGGAGGGGCCTCGTCGTCACGGCGTAAAGTTCGGAGGCTGTGTCCGTGAAGGTATTGCCTCAGAACAGCTTTTGCCTTTGCCGCCAGCATCGTACAAAGCTTTTGCCACCGGCTTGAACCGTGGGCGATGGCGAATCCATCGACTTGTTCGTCTGGTCGACGAATGGGTTTTGCAACGCTTTGATCCATGGTTTTCAATGCCAAACCCACACACTCGTGACTCCGAGCGGTCTCGTCTGCTTCGGCTGGCAATGACGCCGTGGCCACCAAACCTTTGTCCGCCCTCGGCGAGTCCGACTGATGGTCGTGATTCGACGATAAACTTTCGGCCGAGTGCGATGTGTTTGACGCATTTTGATGTCATGGGTTTCACAAGGGGTGGCGTTGAACACAACGTCGCTGGCAGTGCCGAGTCTTTGAACCGCCACTGCGTTGCCAGAACTCGTTTTGTGCGGTTCACTTTGTTTGCCATCGGCTCAGTTCCTCCGACCGACCACACTGGACTTCGGCGGTGGTCTCCTTGCAGCTGGAGCAGTCGACGGGGCGAACCTTGGCTTCTCCCTCACGCCGGATTTTCAAGTCGTCGCCCAGAATCGATCGCACTTTGCCACGTGTGCCACAGCGCCTCAGTTCAAAGGCCTCGACGTTTGGATCAACGTGCACCAGTTTGAGCTATGCGAGCTCCTGTCGCCGCCTGGGCGGTACGTTTTGTATGGCGAGTGGCTCTACGCACAGCACTCGATTGCGTACTCGAAGCTCCCGAGCTACTTTTTGGCCTTTGACATGTACGATCGAGAGCGCGAGTGTTTCTGGAGCGTGTCGAAGCTCGACGAAGCGCTGGCCGACACGTCGATTCACATGGTCCCAACGGTGTTTTCGGGCTCGTGCTCGACCATGGGGCAAGTCCAGGCGCTGCTGGAGACGCCGTCCAAGTTTTACGACGGGTTTGTGGAAGGCGTGGTCGTTCGCAAGGAATGCGGAGGCATTCTCGACGCCAAGGCCAAGTTGGTTCGAGACGACTTCCTCCAGCATATTGACGACCACTGGACGAAAAAGGGAGTTGTGAAGAACCATCTGCGCTTTTTCTAACGACACACCGTCGTCTCCATCGTCGCTGCATGCGCCGCCTCCCGCCACTCGCAGAGATGCATACAGCTGCTGTCACCAGCGTGTGACGGCGTTCCCACGTTCCAAATGCAACGGACTAAACGTCCAACGCTCATCTTTCATACCCCCGACATCTCGGATTCTCTATCGGTAGACACAATACAAGACCAACGCGAATTATGTCGTGTAATAACAAGGGTTCACCAATGTGCAGGATGTACGAGTGTGACTGCACTTATGCTCTCTCATATACTATGCATCGCTCGAGCCAATTTCAAAGGCATCGTTCCCCTTCGCTGCAGCGATCAACGCATGGCGCGGCGCGCCGTGAGACCATGGCCCTTCTTGGACCGCACGGCCGTCTTGTACAGTTTGCCCTTGACAATGTCGTCCACGGCCGCGGCAACGTCGTGGACAACGCCCCACGCATTCAACTGGCCTTGTTGCAGCTCGACAATCACGTCGAACACTGGCATGCTCCGTCGATGGAGCGCCGTCGCTCCTTCGCCGCCATGCAAGGGCGGCTCGCCTGCCATCCCTGGCTCGACGCCAACCAGGCCTTGCAGTTGTTTCGATTCGACCACGTCACGAAGGTTGCCAGGGGCAGACGCAATCAACCGCACCCAGTGCTGCTTGCATGCTCGCGCTCCGTCGACATAGCTCGACTCGCACAGTTCGTCCACGATCAACACTTGAGGGGTGTGACTTGACACCACTTGGACCAAGTCGACCGCGTCGGTGGCCCCGCACGCCATCACGAATGGTTGCAATGCATCGTCATCGCCTACAGTGCGCCATGAGAAATGCATGGCCGACGCGCAGCGCTCACCTGCAAAGTCGTTCTTCGTCGACACGATGCGAAGTGTGCGTGTCTCTGACAACACTCGCGCTACGTCTTGCAACATGGTCGTCTTGCCGCACCGAGGCTCGCCCAACACGAGAACGTTTGCATCCGACGACAGCAAAATATCGAGCAAGCCGTCGGCGAGCCCGTGGAGGGATCGGCCAACGCGCGTACAGTGCTCAGATAGTTGGTGAATCTTACACGGGTCCACGGTGGCCAAGAGCTCGAGGGAAACGAGCCGGAGGCTTCTGGCCTTGTAGTACACCAGCTCTCGTTGGCCACACAATTCAACGGCCGAAATCACGCGAGCGTCCGACGCAGCTTGCACCGACACCCACGCAGCTCCCTTGTCGTCAATGGTCAGCGTGTACCCACGCAAGAGGAGGGCCGCGTCGTTTGCAAGACGTTCCAAAACGTGGCGGACATGGGGTTGATGGCCAAACACCTCGGGACGCAGCTCTAAAGTCTGTGGCGAATGCGCACGGACTGGCAAAGTCTTCATAAACGTGTCCATGTCCATGTCAAAGTTCCCGGTTTGGAGCTCCATGTACAGCTGCATGTCGAACATGCCTTGGACGTGGAGATCGAATTTGTTCAGGACGGGAATGCTCTGGTGCAAGTCGAAGGATATTTTCTTGATGGCAGGGTTGGCCAACACTGGCCCAAGCAACGCGAGCACGTTCGCGGCGCCAACGGAGTCGCAGTCCATGGTGTACGTGGTGGAGGGGGTGGCCAGCGCCACCAGGTGCCGCGGCTCTGACTCGCCATCGAGTTTGACGTCGACAACGTGCATGGCAATCGTACCGTCATGAAAGGCTCGGTCGCCTTTAAGTGCTTGTCCCAATTCTTCGGCTGTGAACACAGTGTCGATGCGACTGACCGTAATGGGACTCGTTGGAGTGGCTGCCACCAACTGGGCTGTCTGCGGCGTTGGTGTTCCTGGCAGTGCTGGTGTGTTGGGCTCCAACTTCGCCGACAAGGTCGGCGTCAAGTCTTCTGCCCGACAGCGAGTTGCGACGGCGGTCCCAATGGACAACGTCTGACTGCCTGCCGCAGTTGATGCAAATCTCGGTTTGGCTCCATCTCCGTATGGACACCCAACTAGACTGATGAGCAGCTTGCCGCGGTGGTCCACCTCCAGCTGCAGCTCTTTGTGCGCAATCACCCCTTGCACAATGCGATTCACAAGCTGGTCGTGCGTCATGCCGTACGGACAGACAACTCGGCGGGTTTGAT
This sequence comes from Aphanomyces invadans, assembly GCF_000520115.1. NCBI lineage: Eukaryota > Oomycota > Saprolegniomycetes > Saprolegniales > Verrucalvaceae > Aphanomyces > Aphanomyces invadans. The sequence continues at coordinate 441,164 of NW_008580163.1, forward strand.
GCGCGATCACGTCGACCCAATAGTGTCGAAACTTCTTTTGTTGCAACTGATAGAGGATCTTGGACTTGAAAGTTGCCACAAACATCCGCACCAGGGCGTCACCGGGATGGGTGGCGCTGTGGCTGTGGTTCGTGGGGGTCGCCGTCCGGTTCGTAGTGCTAGGTCCGTCAAGCAGTCGTGCCCAGAGCGCTTCAAGATCGTGCAGTTTGTCCAGTGGACAAGTTGTGGGCGGACTGCTGACAGCATTGGAGGGGTTCTTTCTCAACATAAACACCCGTCGGTCTCTGGCGTCGACGGCGTACTTGAGCCGCGAGTCTTGCTTCATGCGCTGCACGATGCGTTCGGCAAACATCGCGGGTGTGACCCCCGGGAGTGGACTCGACTTGGTTTTGCCCACAATATCGGCTACGTGGTACGGAGTGCCGTTTGCCGTGATCCATCGGATGGCATTCGACGTAAACTTGGACACTTCCACGTCCATCACACTCGCCGCGGTGGGGTCTTGGTCGGATGGCACGTCCACCGCTAGTTTCGCGGGCTCTGGGCTCTCTTGGACGCCGCCAGCACCTGGCGTTGGGACGTACCGCAACCAAAACGACGCCAAGCCGTCGTTGAATCGCAAGCGATGGTCTGCTGCAAGCATGCCGTCCTTCACTTGCGCTGTAAATGTCGCCAGTGTCATGCCGAGAGGCACGCGGCTGCATAGCTCCCCTTGGAGATACGTCAGTGGAAACAGCGGCTCGACCTCGAGTGTCTTGAGCGCCTCGGCCACAAGACGGCGCACTTCCACTTGGACGACGGCGTCGGAAGTGGGAACGGAGTCGGTGGCAAACATGTCAAATTCGATTATGAGGAACGATGGGGCAGGGGGGGATCCAGGTGCCAAGTGTTCTTTGACAGGACGCGACCAATTCGGTGTGTGTTGCCCAACTGAATCGACGACGTGGCGTTCGGTTGTGTGACACGGCGCAGCTCCACGTCGCACATGTGTTGTCATGGAACTGCGAACTGTGCGCTGTCATCTCGGTCGACGATCTCGTGTTGGAACCAGTGGAAGCGGTGGCCTTTTGGACGTGCCCTGCATGCGCCTGTTCAACACTGTCGATGGCGATGAACCTGACCTCCAAAATCAGGTTTTCAAGTCGTGCCTCAGAAGCGAACCCACTTTGCCACGATTGAACTGTTGCGCTCCAACGGCCTCATTGCTGGCACGAATGGCTACGATGGACACATGGCTGCGTTCGTAGCATACCACGGTCAACTGCAGAGCAAAGATATATCAACACTGCGCACCTTTGTACGTGTGAGCTGTGCGAGCTCCTGTCGCCTCCAGCACATGTGAGATGCCACTGAGCGTACCAGGGGCTGATGATGGTGTGATCGTGGAGTGGCTGTCGTCAACACGCGCCCAGCCAGCACACGCTGCCCCCGGGCTGCCGTCGTCTCAGGATGCCCCCTCCCTCTCAAATTATAATCTGTTTGGGGGTCGTTTGACGCTGTTTCGACTCGCCGCTATCAGGGTGGCTAAACCTGCCGCTTTGTGTCACGTTAGCCAATGTCAAAATTCTTCACAAGTTGGCTTCATATCGACCAACCATGCAGAAGAGAGACCCTGCCGTCCCTAGCCGCAACCTCCGTCATCGCTAGTGGGTCACTGTCCCCTCGACGACCGCTGTGTAGAGCTAAGGTGTGGCATCTTGGCTGGACTTGGTTACGAAAAGTCTCCTCTCTCGTTCTTGTTTGTGGAGAATGCTGCACCCGATGTATTTCTCCTCGATCGACCTACATACGTGACATCCCCATCGTGGCCCTTGGTCCAAACTGCTTGGAGCAATGTCCGCCATGGACGTCACGACCCGCGAGCGCTCGCGTTTGATTCGTTTTAAAAAACACTAGCTCACAATA
>NW_008580163.1:446521-447486 GCF_000520115.1 Aphanomyces invadans
CGCCCAGCCAGCACACGCTGCCCCCGGGCTGCCGTCGTCTCAGGATGCCCCCTCCCTCTCAAATTATAATCTGTTTGGGGGTCGTTTGACGCTGTTTCGACTCGCCGCTATCAGGGTGGCTAAACCTGCCGCTTTGTGCCACGTTAGCCAATGTCAAAATTCTTCACAAGTTGGCTCCATATCGACCAACCATGCAGAAGAGAGACCCTGCCGGCCCTAGCCGCAACCTCCGTCATCGCAAGTGGATCACTGTCCCCTCGACGACCGCTGTGTAGAGCTAAGGTGTGGCAACTTGGCTGGACTTGGTTACGAAAAGACTCCTCTCTCGTTCTTGTTTGTGGAGAATGCTGCACCCGACGTGTTTCTCCTCGATCGACCTACATACGTGACATCCCCAACGTGGCCCTTGGTCCAAACTGCTTGGAGCAATGTCCGCCATGGACGTCACGACCCGCGAGCGCTCGCGTTTGATTCGTTTTAAAAAACACTAGCTCACAATATTCTTCATGATCACGCATCTCCTGGCCGTGGTTGAGCTTCCTCAACAGGTCGCCCAACAAGAGTTGGAGCTGCGATTTGCGCTGCTTCCTGCTGATGTGGTGGAGCATCCATGTCCAAAACCAATGCCTTGTCCGTTATCGCGCTGGGCAAGTGGTGACGGCCGTATCATTATTTCGACGAGACTCGTGGCACAGCGCGTTGTTTGTCGCGGTTAGAGATTTGGATTACGTCCAAAGTCGGACGGACGATTTGGCTGAGGCAACCGAGCTGGATGGGAAAGCAATCGCATGGGGCCGGCAGGGTCTCTCTTCTGCATGGTTGGTCGATATGGAGCCAACTTGTGAAGAATTTTGACATTGGCTAACGTGGCACAAAGCGGCAGGTTTAGCCACCCTGATAGCGGCGAGTCGAAACAGCGTCAAACGACCCCCAAACAGATTATAATTTGAGAGGGAGGGGGCATC
>NW_008580163.1:456234-470373 GCF_000520115.1 Aphanomyces invadans
TCCAAACGTCGAGGCCTTTGAACTGAGGCGCTGTGGCACACGTGGCAAAGTGCGATCGATTCTGGGCGACGACTTGAAAATCCGGCGTGAGGAAGAAGCCAAGGTTCGCCCCGTCGACCTTTTCCTGGCACACGATCGGCGTGTTCAAAAACGCGGCCGCTTCCAACGGGTCCAAGATGAGGTCGTCCCGCGAAATGCCGGCACATGGGAGCAAGTGTTTGGTTCGAGGAAACTTCATGAGTACTGGATGACCGTCCTGTGTGCTTGTAACCTTCGCATGACCACGCGGCGAAGACGACATCGAGGCACTTGAACATGGCACTGGCGCTTTAGAAACGGAAGGCACCACCACGTTGACGTGAATCATGTCTTGGCTGTCGATGGCCAATTGAGCGGCATATTGATGGAGGTGGGCGACGACTACTTCGACGTCACCAAGAACTCCGAATGTACGGGCCATGCCTGGAGCAGGATGCATCGGATCCACTTCGACGGCCTTGGCGTGGAACAAGTCGCGCCATGCTTTGGCAAGCGACCAGTTGAACCAGTGGGTAAGCGCCCACGTCGATTTCGTCCCGTGCGGCTTGTATGTCACAGCGATGGATACGATATGCGTAGGGTCGACACATGGACTGCGCCGCTGGACGAGCCGGGAGAGCGCGCCAGATGACGGAAACGGCCCCTTGTCGGTGCAGCAAATCTCGCGGCCTTCATCAAACGCTACTTGAACACACACTTGTATGTGCGGGCCAAGGTGGATGTTGGAAACGTCCAAGACGGGATGGCTCGCATAAAACCCCTTCACAGCATCTTTCACAGACAACTCGTGCGACTGCGTTGCGCAGAAAGCCGCGACGAGCGCTGCAATTTTGAACGTCGGGACGCCGTTGTATTGGGTCCCATGGAGCTGCTTCGCCTTGAGCTGGGCCACAACGACGTCGACGCAGCGCGCAAATACGTGCATGGAGACGGGAGCGGTGGCCATTTGAGTCTGTATCGCCCGAAGGGTCGCGAGCCCCAAGAGCGCACGGTCGTTCGGGTTGGAACTCGTCCACCACGAATCCGTCGATGTTTTGTGATTGTCGTACGCGACGAGAGCGGCTTTGTCGGCGAACACAACGTCCACTTCAATGGGCGATGCATGCGGAAACGTCCAGCGCGCCTTGAGGACGGGGCACCGACTATTGCCGCTCTCGTACACATCCACGAGTCCGTGATGCCGCATGGTGGCCGCCAGCTGCGCCACCGCTTGCTGGGCCGAAGCTTGGTGGTCTTGCATGGCCACCAGGACATCCAAGTCGCTTGCCCGCCCCAGCGCAAACGACCCAAATGGACGGATGTCTGTCGAGTTGGTCCACCCCGAAATGTCTGTGAGGATCGCATGAACGCGGGTCGTAAAGTCAATCGTCGGGACGTGCCCGAGGTTCTTGAGCCACTGCACCACCGTGTACGGCTTGCCGGTGTACATGAGCTTGGCGTCGACAATTTCGATCGAGAGGTGGCGCTGGGCCGACCACTTGCCACTCCACTTGTACAGCTCCTGGAGGACGTCGTCGTCGTCTTCGTATACGACGACACGTTCGAGCGCCTCGGACGAGTCGACCCACGAAGTGAGTGCGCTCAGCTTGAACGAAATGTTCTCGAGGGCGCGACCGGCCGCCTGGCTTTCCTGCGTCTGGCCGGCTAAGTCTGCCGTCAAGTGCGATGGCTTCCCAAAGACCGCGTCGGGATACACGCCGTAGGCGGCGAGGACCTCCCGGATGTTAGGTTCCAGAGATTGGTCGCGAGCGGTCAGGACAACGCCACAGGCGGCCGTCGCCCCAAGGACTCGCTTGAGTTCGCTGACGGCTGGAAGCGGGACAAGCTTCTGCGACGAGTGGAGACTCAGGGGGGACTTGAACCAGTCCTTCCCGATGGAGGCAGCGTCTTGTGCGGACAGAACTTGCATGCCGTAGTGGCGAGGGGGCGGTCGAATCAACGTCATGTCAAAGTCGAACACATGAAGGCTCGTCACCGCCGGCGGCAGCACCAAAGACTGAAACGCAGGCTGACGGTGGGACGACGCGGTGTCACCTAGCTGGACGAGCTCAGCCAGCGACGTCACGCGGCGGCGATCTAGCGTGTAGTACGTCACAGTCCCCGAGATCGGGATGGGAAATGGCAGCGGGACGGCGTGTGTGGTTGCCAAGAGATCGTGGCTCGCCTTGGCGGACGACCCTGGTGCAAACGACACGGTAACGTGTGGAGGAGAGCCGCCGTTACCCCAAGAAGTCTGGCCAACTTTGGGAGTCGTCGCGACCAGCGCCTGCACGTGTGCATTTGTCGCACAAGTGATCACTTCAAATCCAACAGTCGCGCCCAAGTGTAGAGTGTTCAACACGGCCTCCGACGGTTCGTATGAGATTGTCACGTGGTCGAGCGCAACATGCGCATGCACGGGAGTCACATGCCGCTTCAAGCGCGCCTTGGACGAATCGTCAAGGGCAACTGCAGCGAACAGGACCTTCGGGAACTGGAGCGGCCTGGACGTTGGCGGCACCAAGCCTTGCACGGGGACTCGAGTGATCGAAGCGATGCCGTCGAGGTTGCCAAGGGGCTCGACCTTGAGATACCGTGCGACAGAGTCGCCGGGAATGTCGTGGATTGAGCGGCGAATGCATGCCGCCGCGTCCGACGTTTCGAATTCAAGCACATGGACGGGACGGTTTGCAGCGCGCGCGCGATCTACATACGGCAGGAGATGGCGAAGCTCGACGTTGGTGTTGTCCACCACGACAATGTTCACGGTCGAGTCCTCGAGCGCCTGATCGAATTGATCCTGGCAATGGGCATGCGCCATGTCGAGCTTGGATTTGTCGAACGTGTACACACCAGCGAGCTCAAAAAACGAGTCGGCGCTGCAAATGCGAACGGCATGGGGGCCATACACTCTTGCGACCGCGCGACTGGCAGTCGACTTGCCGCTACCGGGTGCCCCACGCAAGATCAACACAGACCGTGGCAGCAGACGTGGAAGAGCAGCTTCCATCGCGGCATGATCGGGCTCCGGGACATCGAGGGCTAACGTTGGGGCGAGCCGTACGTAGAACCCGTCCGCGTCGAGGCGACCGCCCGTCGCGCACAGTTCGATGTCGCTCCAAGTCTGGGTTCCCATGCGAACGGACGAGTTGGAATAGTTCACGGATGGAGTGGTTTTGCACATGTCGCGGTTCAGCTTGCACAGTGTGACGTGGGCTTGGAATGGGTCGTGGTTGCCGACGTCCGAGATCCCGACAGCTTGCAACCGACGTCGGAGGAGCGCGGCAATTTGGGCAAGGGCTGGATGCGTCACTTGCACATGTACGACCCGATTCGAAAACGTCGAGACGCCGACGAGCTCAAGCGAAGGCGATGCTCGTACCGTTGTCTGGATGAGTCCCCTCATTTCCAGCAGCATGCGCTGAGCAATGGCAAGGTCCTGCACGTTGCGGAGGCGGAGCATGGCAAGCGTACAGTGAAATTTGTGCGGCGGGATGAGCGCGGGGCGGAGGCGATCGTTGGTCGCAACAATTTCGTGTTGAATGGCCACGCAGGCCGCCACCACAGCCGGGTCCATGATGCGGATGCACAAGAATGCGTTCGGGCGGTCCGAGTTGGTGTGGAACGGGGGAAAGTACGGCGCGACTTCCTTGGCAATCTTCTGGCTTGGGGACGAGACCAGAGTCGCGGGGCTCGCATCAAACGACACGGGCTCGTGGCCCGACGATCCGAACACGCGATCCAAACGGCATCGCTTGTCCCAGACAATCGCCCCCTTCCACTTGAAGTACTGAATGCGGTGTTTTGGAATCGCTGTCTCCATGTGGGACAGCGTCGAGATATCGCTCCAGTTGAACGACATGAGGGGGCGCTCCATGATGCCGAGGAATCGATCGAGGTATCCCACGACCACTTCGTTCTCGTTGACCTGGTCGTCCCATAGCATTCGATGTATCACATCCGTGGCCGTGCGCATGCTGCCCTTCTCCGTTGGAGATGGCGAGTCCACTGACTGCTTGGACGACGGGTGCGGCTTGGTTGGTTGTTTCGTTCGAGTCGGTACCTGCGATTTCGCCCGCGGAACGGGCGCCGGGGGGCACGCATCGTCCTTCAACTTGACGGCTGCTACTGCATTGTCTTGAACGTATGCTACTCCTGCTTCGATCATGCTAAACAGGCACACTTCGCCATGCGCCAGGGGCGACGCGGCGGCAGAACACATGACGTGACGAAGCGCGTCATCGTCGCCTGTGAACTTGCTGCTGAGGTATGTAAACGACACGGCTGGGCACTGTTGGTCTCGCGGGTACGACGCACTCGTTGTGAAGTCGAACGTCACAATGTCCTGGACGATAACCTGCACCCCAACATGGCGATCGGACGAGACGTTGACATGCACCGAGTTGTCGCCATAGATGGCTTGCAACGCTTCGAGCTCGAGTGTGTGGTCAGGGGAAGGCGGCATGCGAGCGAGCAAGAGTTCGACTGTGGACGGCGTCGTCGGGGCTTTGCAATCGAGATAATGGGGGGACGACGGACTCCATCGTCCAGCCACCCTCGCTCATCCCGAGGAAACGTCCTTGAACGTTCGTTGTCGCGCGGGCGCTGAATGAAGGTCGTTTTGACCATGAGTGATGGATGGAACGAACGAACAACCCGAACGAATGAACGACCGTCACATCCAGTTGTTGGCGGGAATGAAAAGACAATGGAGGCAGGCACGACTCGCCATCGCCTAGTCGCCATCCATGGCGACTACGTGTCGACGTGTGCCCGACGCGCAGCAACTAGTAGAAGAGGAAAAGCGTGGCTGGCTAGCCTTGCCATCGTGCGTTTGTTGAAGTCGCGAAACGATTCGGGATTGCGATTGCAAAGTTTGGCGATGCTTTATGATCCCAGGCAACAACGCTCCGTGTTTACGTGAGGCATGGGGCTCGCATGATATTTGCGACCTGCGCATTGTGGCACAAGGTGTATGGACGGCTGCCCGGGCCGACGGTATGTGGGCAGTGCGGCGAACTTCTTGATATAGGGGTCCGCAGAGCCCACGCCATTCTCTCCTACCTCCGTTTCGTCTAGGGAACTGTAGCAAGGTCACATCCAAGCATACGCTGGTGGCGACACCACCTGGCACTCGTTGCAAGATCAAGTGCTGTGAGAAGCACCATGCTGGTGTGTGAACGCACAGCCGCACCGAGCGCCATGCTCGGACGTCGCCCCTCGCCAGCGAATGCAAATGGATGCAGGAATTCCAACGACCATCGAGTTGATAAGTCGCGAGAAATGGGGTGGATCGGTTTCGGCTGGACGAAACGGTGAGTGGTGTGTGTCAAGGGTTGCGGGGCCATCGAGAATTTGCGGGCGTTGACGACAACGATGCAGGTTGCCCATGTCGACTCGAGCGCGTCGCTCCTGGTTGCAGCGAGACTCTCTCGATGGCATCACGTGGCGCTTGTGGTAGGTGTCGTGGCGGCTGCGGCTTCGTTTGCCGTCACGATCGCGTACATGCATGTCGTCCAGTCGTACGTTGAAAATGACTACTTTTGGACGGATTTCAACGCCGCCGCCCAAGCGTTCATGGCGGACGTGTACAATGCCCAGCTGTGGAAGGTCTCGACCGACGACGTGGCGCCGCTCGCGCTATTTTCCCCTGACGAGGCGCTTGCCAAGGACTACTCGGCCCTTGACGCAGCGACTACGATTCAAATGACGCGGAATCGACGCTTGGCTGCGGAAGAGCTAACCAATGTAGCATTTGCTGTGGCGTCTCTTCGAGTCCAAACGATTCGGAAGAGCGCGAGATCTCTCACGTGCCACTGCTGGCTTGATTTTGACCGGCGATGGGAAGTCGCATTCACGACAAAGCGGCAGCAGCGCTGTCACGCGCGGTTTGCCGACAACGGCGCGGTGTACTTGGAAGCGTTGCTGCGCAATACGGTCTGGGACAAATGGTATCCGACGTGGGGAGCAAACTTTGAGGTGGCGTACGGAAATGCGTTGCGCGAAGCGGTCGGCGGCGCGGCGTGGCTAGAGCGCACCAAAGCCGCCGTGGCATCGACTTCAGTCGAGGCGGAAGTGGCCTTTTGGACGGACAAGAACGTCTCGCGGTACACCATTGCGTGGCACAACCACCAAGAGATCGCGTTTGACGGCTCCGTGGCGGTCCGCACCGTGTTTGCAACGTTTTCCATTCCCCTGCACCACACCATCAGCCAGTGGGGGCTGTGGACAAGTGGATTGGCGTCGCAAGGCGTATGGAATGGCTTCTTGTATGCCGGAGACGTCAATGCAAGCCTCGTTCGGAGCGCATCCAACTCGTTCGTCCGTCTTCCCGACTCGAAAAACGTCGAAATGTGGACGGGGGGCTACCCCGACACAGTTTGGAGTGTTCTCCTCCACGAAGTGGTCGGGCCCATCGGGTCCCTCGACCTGTTGTACGTGCAGCCCCCGCAATCGCTGCTCCAGCTGCACACGCTCCTCCACAAAGCCCTCGTCCACGACATCCAGCAACATCATCTCACAACGCCGTGGTCCAAGTCGATCTTCGCCATGGTCCCTCCCCACTGGCGAGGCCACACCTACGCCGGTGGAAATCCATTGTGCTACATGGGGACGCTTCGGTCGTACGTGCAGCAGAGCATTGGGTTTGACGACGGATGCGCGCGGCCGTACCCTCAGATGACGGTGGAATCGACGTTCGTGAACGTCGTGATGGCGCAATGGCTCGTGCATTACTTTTTCCAACGCGACGTGATGCCCAAGGCCATTTGCGCCTTGACCGGGAGCGACACGGCGGGTGCTTGCGAGGAGCGTATGCTGGCGGCCAAGCAATTTATTGCCGACTGGCGAGCAGTGTCTAGCCGAACGGACGACGTCATGGCCACCCTGGCGCCGATCGCACGGCACGAAACAAGCCAACTCAACGTAGGGTTGATGCAATATGCCTCTCGAAACGGCACGTCGTTGATCTTGCACCAGAACTTGTTGGACAACGACCCGGCGTGGGCTGTCTTTGGCTGGCTGCACGTGCTTGATTGGGTTCAAGGCGCTCGTGAAGTCGTCGCGATGGACGGCGACGAGTCCACGGTCGTTCTCATCTCCAAGCAGTACAACCCGGAATCGTTTGTGTTCGACCCACTCGCGACCCCAAATCGATTTGCGTTCGCAATGTGGATGCTGCTGTGGTATGGCAATGGCGTTCTCTTTGCGGTGGTGGGGGTGGCGATGTTGGCGGCGGTCGTCCGTCGGCGTGCGTTGTCGATTCGACACCTCCTGGCCGCTTATCGCGTGGCTGGCGTGGTGTGGATGGGACGGCCCCTCTTGATGCTGCGCGGGCTCACGGCGATGACGCTGCTGAGCACCGCCAAAATCAAGTTGGTCACACGCAATGGGTACACGAGCTTTTTCATGCAACCACGGCAATTCTGGGAAACGTTTGTCGTGGCGGGCGAGGCGCTCTGGCTCACGTACGCTGTAAACGACGTGTTGTCGCTCTTTACCGGCCGACACACGATGCAGTGCGGCGTGGTGAGTGGGGCCTTGGTCTGGGCGACGTCGATCGTTCTCGATCTTGCCAGCCCCGTCGTTGCAACCGCGTCTACGACGCGCGAATGCATCAGCACCAACATGGAGGTTCAACTCGCGTGCGTGTTTGGTTACGTCGACATTGGGAGCTTCGACCGGTTTGTGCTGTTGTGCGTCGTTCACGTTGCTTCGATCGTGCTCGCGTGGGGCATGGCCATGCTCGTCGACGTCAAAACCACCCCGTCCAAGGTCCCCGTGATCATTCCGGCCGTGGCGTCTGCGCACTTTGGACGGCACGACGCGTCCGAGCTCGACTTTGGGGTGGCCTGCAGCATCTTTAGTGGGATCTTGCCGTTCCGAACGAAGAAACTCGCGTGCGACTTTAGCGTTCTGCTGTGGGTGGTCTTGCCGTCGATCGAGGGTTCTCACGTCTTTCGCGCCCCGACCCTTCGCCTGAAGCCGCAATTGTCGACCAAATCTGTCCTTGGTCCGTCACACGACCTCGTGCAGCGGCCCAGTCCAGCGCTTCTGACGTCGCACCGCTTTCGAGCCGTGGTTGGCCTCGTCTTCTTGGTTGTGTCCGCCGGGTCGTCCGCGTCGTTCTTCTTTGTCACTGAATCCAAGATCAGCAACACGTTTTTGTGGGAAGGGCTCAATAGCACCGGCATGCAGGCATTCCTGATTGACTGGTTCAACGTCGAAGGGGCGACTCAACGGGGTCGGGTCGTCCTGAATGCGTCGGATGTGCAGTTGCAAGCGTGGTACAATGGAAGCGCGACGGCGGTCGCCAGCAGCCAGTACGCGGCCAATACTGCGCACTTCCACGACGTCGCGTTACCAGCCATCATCAACGGCATCCAGTCGACGCCCCCCTGCGACTTGCCCTGGGTTGCGACGCAATTTTGCTGGGTCGACTTCCGTCGCCGGTGGGGGGTGGCCAACACGGCGTCGCGCCAGCAGCGGTGCGACCAAGGGATGCGGTCCAACGGAGCGGTCTACATGGAATCGCTCTTCCGCAACACAGACATGGTCGCGTTTCGATCGTGCTGGGGGGGTGCTGTCGACGTGGGACTCGTTCGTGAATTGCGCAAGACGGCGGAAGGCATCGAGTGGGTGCAGGACGTGATGGTGGCGCCACGTCCACTTGCCCACGAGGTCGCGTACTGGACGCTGCAAAACATCACGCGCTTCACGCTGCAGTGGCAAAACTACAAGTTGATCGGTCTCGTTGAAACGTTGCTCGTGGAGAGCGCGCTCGGGATGTCGTCGCCGATCACAATGAAAGCGTCGAAAGGCAAGTTCCGCTTCGACTTGGAAACGTCGAGGAAAATGTACTGGGCATGGGGCGGCGACCTCGCGGCGGTCGCGACCAACTTGACGATGGCCGGGGGCAGCTTGATTCGCACGAGCGCCGACTTTTTCTTGCAAAACACGACGTCGGAAGCGATCGTGACGAAGACAAACTTGATTTCACAACCATTGGATCCAGGCCTTGCCCTCGTTCGGTCGGTGCTTGGTCCGTTTGGCAGCGTCGACATGTTTCACGTCGGGTGCCCGCCGTCGCTCCTGCGCCTCGTTCGACTGTTCCTCGACCTCGATCAACGCACGATGGTCGCGGCGCTGGCTGCCCAACGGCCACTACCAACCTCCAGCGACGCCATGTCCCCAACACCGACGCCATGGCAGGAATACGCCCTCGCACGCGGTGGGAGCCTCCTGTGTCCTGTGAATGGAGGGAGCTTGCCCATGGCCCAAGGCATGTTCACGTTGCTGAGCATGGACATGCCGTGCGGTAGATATACGTGGGAGGTGTTCCCGACCGGACGACGAGGGCTGACGTTTTCAGTCCTGGCGTGGGGAGCGCCATCGAAATGCATGTCCGTGGGGCTGTGTGTCGCGCTTGAGGATGCGTGTGCGAAAACGGCGGCCGCGTCGGGGGAGTGCGTCGAAAACTACATGGCCGTGATAGAGTGGACCAAGGAGTACGTCGCTGCTTCCGCCCGCACCGACCTTCACCAAAGTGCACTCGACGTCAAAGCTGAACTCCTGGCGCTCAACTTGGAGCTCGTGCAGTACGCCCAACGGACGGCGTCATCGCCATTGGAGCTGCTGCGGGCGACGCTGTTTGATCCGGTAGACGTGTATTTCGAGCTCACGGCATGGCAAATCGTGTTGGAATGGGCCATGGGGTACCGCGAAGTGGTGGCCTTTCACGGCGACTCTGGTGCGATGACTGTCGTGTCGGCGTATTCAATCTTTTCGACAACGCAGCCGAATCCGCTCGAGATTCCCACGACGGGGTCGTTCTACTGTGTCCTGTGCTTGCAGTACACGACCGCCGTCATATTTGCCGTCACGGCGATCACGATTTTGTTTACGGTCGTGTCCAAGGGGCACATCGAAGGCTTCAACATGGTCGAGGTGAATCGAATGGCTGGCATCGTGTGGGTGGGTCGGCCGCTCCTCACCCTTCGCAGCCTCGTCGCCATTTGTTTGCTCGCTACGTCGTCCGTTCAGCTCGCGTCATCTGGATCGTTCACCAGGATCGCAAGTAACACCCATCATGGATGGGCCACGACGGTCTTGTCCAGTTCGGAAACCTGCTGGCTTGTCATTGTGATCACCGACGTTGCGATGGCCGTCACGAAGGACTATACCAACAAGTACTCGTTGTACAGCAGCGTGGTCGCGACGATTCTCGCCACGCTCCTCAGCGTCATGTATCCCGTACACCCGACGTTTGTCCTTCAACGAGAGTGTAAGACCCCGCAAGTGAACTTTCAAGTCGAGTGTGTCGCCGGGGTCGTTCAGATCGGGAGCTTCCCGCGCGTGATCCAGCTCGTGGCCCTCACGTCAGCCGTCGTCATAGTGTGCTACGCATGGGAGCGATGGCGTAACCCGAATTTCCTGCTGCCGCAGCATACCACGTCGCTTTTGTTGCCGGCCGGGGCAGTGTATCTGTACCACAAGGAGCCGTGGATTTACAAAGGCACGTTGTACTTGGACAAAGCGTCGGCGTTCATGTGTGGCCTCATAGCCATCTCGTACAAGCGGCAAATGTTTGTGCTGGACATCAAGACGTGGCGACTCCATGTGATCGCCATTGACGAAGGACTCTACCCTCGACACATGTCCATGACCTCGCTTCAGGAACTTTCCATGGCGTCGGCCGTCCCCTTGATAGACTAATGCTGTCAGGGGGCTGCTGCATGTCGCGAAGGACGTGTGCACTCGAGCGGTGATGGCATGTTTGTCCTGCCGAGCCGTCGTTCTACAGAGTCCGTTTAAATAGTGTGACTTGTCGTCCACTGCATCCGAACGGCAACGAGCGTTGTAATTTTAAACAAAAGTCATTTTTTTACTTCATTTGATGTATTGAGGGTCCATCTTTTAAACTCACCACAAACTCACACTATTTGAATGTTGGCGCGCACCTGATTGTTTTCAAATTCAGACATGGCGACGTCTTTGGGAAAGCCGCCGCGGACTGCGTCGAGCCAACAACTGCCAGAAGGTGAATGGAGAGACACAAGCGCTGGTGAGGTGGACGCGATGGAATCGTTCCGCTTTGGGAGGATTCCTGGACGTAACTCTGAATCGCTCTCTCCTATTCCAGAAACGTCGAGGGAGAGCATTCCTTCCACCGAGTCACCTCTCGTGGCGAAAGGGATACCAGCAACAGAGTTAACGTCGGCGACATCAACCGTTCCGACATTACAACAGGATGCGCGTAGACCAGGCCAGTATCGCGTAATGCAACGACAAGAAGGCGATATCTTTCACACACCGACGAAAGATTCGGCCTTTCAACAGGACCTCACGTCTCGTCATCGCCGCCGCCGTTCTGATCGAGGTGATAAATCAGCCTCATGACCTGGGCTGCAGTTGCTGCCTCATAGCAAAAATCATCATTGTAGAGAACCCGTCGCCTTCGTTTCGTCCACAACCATCCCGTCATCGTCGATCGAATCGCATCCAAGCACATTTGGATGAAGCTACCACGGTCCTGGACTTGATTCATCGGGAGAAGCTGCATCGCCCAAACGTTGAGTTGCTCGCTCAGTCCTTTCAGAGTCACATGCTCGAAGTCATGACAAAGCAAAAGCTGCATTTGGAGCAGCAGACAGCATTGTTGAAAGCGGCAGCAGCTGCCGCCGAGCATTCTTTTCACCAGCTCGCTCAACAGCAATTGGAAGACTTTGACCAAGAATTGGCCGAGTTAAAAGCAAACCACGACGCTGCAATGGCGCAACTCCGGCGACAACTCGACGAAAAGGACGCACTCCTGCGACAATGGGACAAAGTACCCATCCGAGTCTCTCCAAAGTGGTTGGACGCTGCGTCGTGGGCATTACTGGCACTAGCCGTCCTATTCGCAACGATTCAAGCGTGCCAGTGCCTGTGGGCGTCGGTCGTGGCAAAAGATCACGTCGTTATGCGCCGATATGTCACGTCAGCCCGCGTCACCAACTCGACCTAGTCCCTCCATGCCTTTCCATCATCAATTTTATACAAGTTTGAGCCGACGCCCGTCCACAGTTGCCACTCGTGGAATTTGGAGTGGGTGAAATCACTGGTGCGTCGGTTCCGTGGTAGCGACTACCTCACTCATGAGAAGTCCCTTTCGGCACGCCTACACGAATATCATCGCGATGTGCAACAGACGATGCTCGCGTTCCCAACGTTGTGGCCATTCTAGAAAAAGGTCCAAAAACGTTTGTTATGATGGAGGCTTAGTTGGCCATGGCATACACTGCCAACCCGACCGTGGCCAGCGAGATGGCGGATGTGACAGCGGACGATTTGGGGGTCGTCGTAGGAGTAGGTACAGTCGTCGGAGCGACCGTGGTCGCGATGGGGTTCGTGACATTTGCTGACTTGATGGCCGAGAAGATCGCCTTGAGGGCTTCAGGGATGGTCAACGTGGCAAACGTGGATGTTTCGACACCACCCAACGTGCACGAAGGTGTAATCTTGGACACAATGCCGCCGAGGCTGGCATACAGCGCCTTGCACGATTCGCTGGACGAGAGCTTCGCCACTTCCTCGTCGGTTGGAGGAATCCCCGACGCACCGCTGACGATAAAGTTGTAACCAGAATCCGTCGCACACTTGGCCAAGTTGGGGTCAGTCATGAGAGGGGTCAAGTTGCTCAAGACAGTCCCAATCTCGCACGGCGCAGCCGACACAGCGCTCACGATCGTCAGCACTCCCAACGCTACGGCGGACTTCATCTCCTTGCTGGTTACGGTTCACTTTTGATAATGCTCATCGACAAGATACCACGAAAATCCGGATAGAATATCCGAACAGTTCAGTCAAAATTACCTCAAAACGTCCACCATCCACCACGGAGCTGTCGGTTGCGGTGGAAGGTTGACCAGCTGCAGCCGTTTGCTCTTCCGGCGCGCCCCATCGAGAAAGCTACTGGCGATGATTCGTTTCGAATGGCAGTAGAAAAAGAGAATATTTGAACGCACCCGTTGCTGCAACTTGTTGCACATGGTACTGTTTAAGGAATCTCTTTGCGTGTATACACACATGCTGGTCGGCACCACCAGAATGTCGCCAGTAGCACAGCATCGGCGCCGAGGAGTTGCCGTTTGGCAGCATTGGTGGCTGGATCGAGTGTCCTTGGCTAAGATGGCTTGTCTTCTCTAGCAGTCCAACGTACCTCGAGTCATTCCAGGCCAGGCCACGGATTTCCGGCTGCGATATTTGCAGCGGAGGTCACTTCGGATCAGCAAAATCGGGCAATGACACACCTCTACATGACATTTGGACAGCCACCGCGTGTTGCTGTCGCTCATTTTGGCTGGAGGTTATTCTCGACCAGGGTGCCCATGACGCCACGTTTGACGCACAGTCGCTGTTCTCGAACTGGGTCGTCGTTCGTGCTACCTCCGAGCCACAACTTGGCAGGGAATCCCTGAGCTGCCTGCTCAACCACCACTGATGTAGTCGACATCAACTGCAGCTCTATAACGTGCATGAACAACATACATAAGAGCGTGATACATTCAACTAAATAGACAAGTCCAACGGGTCGCGGTATGCAAGCAGGGCCCCGAGTTGTTTGCCCACCCCCACGAGACGATGGAGGATCGCCGGCATGCTTGCAGCTGACGAGTCCGCCACCTTGAGCACCTTGGGCAAAACCACATGCGCGTGGCTGGCCAGCTCTTGACAGCCCCGACGCAGTCCCTCGCCCCCGACGACGACCAAACCGTACGACGCACTCGCCGGTAGACGCTGTGTGCAAATCATCTGGAGAATCTGGCCGTGCCACGCCGGAGTGAGTGCCGTGGCGGCGCAGATAAGCTGAATGCGCGCGTAGTGCTGGGGCGACGAAAACAGTTGCGCACAGCCAGGTAAGCACGCCGCACACAGCGTTTCAATGTACGACGCGCCATTTTCGCACAAGACAAACACAGGTCCGAGGGTGCTCGCGTGGAGAAGCAACTGGACGATGCATTGATCGAGTTGGGCGAGGGATGCTTGCGCCGCGGCGGTCGGAACGGCGTTGCATCGGAACCACTCAGCAGGACACAGAAACTCGTTCCACGACAACACGATGGCGTTTGCGGCGGCAGGCGT
>NW_008580163.1:470863-552962 GCF_000520115.1 Aphanomyces invadans
ACGCCTGCCGCCGCAAACGCCATCGTGTTGTCGTGGAACGAGTTTCTGTGTCCTGCCGAGTGGTTCCGATGCAACGCCGTTCCGACCGCCGCGGCGCAAGCATCCCTCGCCCAACTCGATCAATGCATCGTCCAGTTGCTTCTCCACGCGAGCACCCTCGGACCTGTGTTTGTCTTGTGCGAAAATGGCGCGTCGTACATTGAAACGCTGTGTGCGGCGTGCTTACCTGGCTGTGCGCAACTGTTTTCGTCGCCCCAGCACCACGCGCGCATTCAGCTTATCTGCGCCGCCACGGCACTCACTCCGGCGTGGCACGGCCAGATTCTCCAGATGATTTGCACACAGCGTCTACCGGCGAGTGCGTCGTACGGTTTGGTCGTCATCGGGGGCGAGGGACTGCGCCGGGGCTGTCAAGAGCTGGCCAGTCACGCGCATGTGGTTTTGCCCAAGGTGCTCAAGGTGGCGGACTCGTCAGCTGCAAGCATGCCGGCGATCCTCCATCGCCTCGTGCGGGTGGGCAAACAACTCGGGGCCCTGCTTGCATACCGCGACCCGTTGGACTTGTCTATTTAGTTGAATGTATCACGCTCTTATGTATGTTGTTCATGCACGTTATAGAGCTGCAGTTGATGTCGACTACATCAGTGGTGGTTGAGCAGGCAGCTCAGGGATTCTCTGCCAAGTTGTGGCTCGGAGGTAGCACGAACGACGACCCAGTTCGAGAACAGCGACTGTGTACCAAACGTGGCGTCATGGACACCGTGGTCGAGAATGGACCTTGTGGAAACAATCACGCGGGGGCACCAATGCTCGTCCCATGCGAACTCGTTTACGTGGATGCACTATCCAAGTCAGCTCGTGTGTGTAGCTTGTGTCGCTATCTCGACAAAGAATTCCCTAGAGGCGCGTAGTGCGCTCGGTTTATAGTTTAGCGTCGCTGGGATAATTTGGCTTTCGTGGTGGAGATCACAAATGCCGTCGTCGCTATAAACATCACCGTGGTCTGTTGGGTGGGGGACAGCAACCAAGAAAATTCCCGGCCTACTTCATCCTGTGTCTAGCGGGGCAACGTGAGTCACCTGAAAGGCGAGGCCATGCTTGGTCGGCCATGTCCTTGTGCTCTGCATCGAGCTGCATTCGTCCACAAGTTTGGTCATCATGTGATGGTACTGTACAAAGTCAGCCGTGTGCGTTCGAACCGTGGTCAAAATCAACAAACTTTTGATGTGGAAGTTGCAAATTCATCCAATCAAATGATTCGAAAAATGATTCAAGCGCTCGGATTGGACCGTTGGATTTCGGACACACCGTCCGGTTCAAGACGTCCGGAACGAAATCATCCGGATAACTCGATTGGCCACCTCAAGGATGATGACGGTGCCAGACGACGGCAGCATCCCGAGTCGTGTCCTGCGGGAGGCCGTGCTCCGAAAGCTCGAAGGTCGAGTGTCAGCTCTTGTGCACGGAAAGAACTACCTCGTGGACAAGAAGGCGTTCATGGCGCACTTGAGTCAGGACTCGTTGACGCGGACGTTTCTCCAGGCAGGCGTCGTTGCGATCGCAAACCCGTATGCATCGCCCAAGACCGTCTCGTCAGTGCTGTCAGCATGGTCCCTATCCTTCTGGCGAGCCATTAGCTACACGACTGTCACACGTGTCTTGGAAGACATTAGCGTCCACTACTTGCGTCCCCGCATCGCTGGTTGAACACTTCCGCATTGCTCGACATCACAATCGTCCTAATCGGTCGTTCACGCAGGTGCACTCATGAAGGACGTGGCCAAGTCGTCGCTCCGCAAGTACGCTCGATATCAACGCGACAAGACGATCGCGGCATCGCTCATCTTCCACACAACGTTTCGAGCCGCGATCCTCCCCAATATGTCCGTCCTTCTCGTCGAGGCCGTTGTGGACATGTATCGACTTCCCACACACCGATGGTCAGCCTTCTTGCAGCGCAGTGTCGGTCGGTTCTTGGCCGCCCTCGCATACACATCGATCGGCGCAGCTTTGGCAACGTTGATCGCTCCTGGTGAATGGACGCGCATCGGAGCTAACCTAGGCGAAGCGTTCGCCTATGGTCACCTTGGCATGCAAACCCTCATGTGCAAAGACATCGTGCCAGTCGCTGGATTTTTCTGGCGCGTCACCAACTACCACACGATGTACCTTGAAGTATAATCCGGGCAATGACGATGTTTCCTTGAACGGGACAGTGTATATGCCATGCCTTCGTCAATTTTGGAGCGTGAGCAATGGGCGATTGCGATTTGCACACATCCTTGTAGCGAAGTTCCAGGCAATATGGCGCCCAGCAAACGTAGCAGTCGATTTGCGCAGGATCGCCTTGTAGCTTTGCTGCTACCGTGTGAACTCGGCATGCTGCGACATGTCCGGGGCGCAACTTCGCCCACGACGGGCAATGGCGCTGCTGCGATTTCCATGGCCCACCGTAGCCCCTCCGATGCCTGACGCAAGCCAAGGAAGAGATCAACTTCGAGACCTTCATCCTAGTGTAAACGATGCAATGCCACATCGGTGTTTCGAGACAACGCTTCCATGTTCGACACCATGGCTTGGTCGCATCTGCGCTGTGTCTGCAACGAGTTGGCGACCTACCTTCGGCGACAGGATTCGACCGAGAAAAAACTGCATTGTGATCCATGATGTCGCACGGATGGGTGATCTGGAGCCCCGAGATGACGGCGGCCAACGACAATTGTGGCGTGTTGGACGAGATTTGGTCACACGAAGCAATCGCCACGCTGTCGTTGCCAAGCGCTTGCATCATGGAATTCTCTGCATCGAGGTGCATGTTTCGTGGCAGGGACATCACTTGGACGATTTGCTAATCGATCCCAGTCGTGTTCACTCCATTCCAGAGAAAGATGTTAAACTTGAACGCGGTCTACGAACGTACGAGGCGGACGACATGGCCGATACGACTCGTGACACGAGCCCCGTCAGCGCTCGCATCCGCACGCAGCACTGTATTTTGGTGGGGGCACATGGGATTCCCCCCACTCGCGTTTTTGAAAGCCCCAATAGGACCGACATGCCCCACCACGAAGAGCGTCAAGTTACTGGACCACATGACTACCCGCGGCGCCATAGTGAATCGTTGTGGCGTAGCCAGGAGATCGGCGACGAACGAATGGACGTTTACTGGAGGAGAACGCTCCACACTGAGTCGAGATACCCTTCGATCCAACGCGCCAAGGTCGCATCTCCAGGAAGTAAGCCGTCGAGCTTGGGACGCCTCACACGAAGGTTGCATTCACGTTGAAAGCGTAGCAATAGACATCCCACACCCCCACGGCCGTTTGCGACCTCGTCCACCATCCCCACACAATGCCTCCACCGTACAGAGGAATCAAAAATGCGTAGCACGTTCAACGCAAGAGCCAACGTGTCTAACTCATCTCCCTGTGGTGGCGCCACGAGATCTCGTGTACCGAGGCACTTCCTGAAAGCTGGCGCCCGTCCGCTGCGGCGAACCCACGACCAAGCACCGCCGTTCCATTTGGTCCAACCTGCCTTTTTTGTGTGCAACCTCATTGGACAAAATTCGCGTCGTATTGTATGGACCATCATTCGGAGAAACGACGAGACGATGGCGACAAGGCGGTCGTCGGCGGCGGCGCCGACGACTCCACCAGAGCGCTCCATTGCGCGCAAAAAGGACGAGACCAAGAAATCGGGTCTAAAGCAATGCACGCGAGTCCTCTCCTTGCATAAGGGCAAGCTCCAAACGTACACGCTCAAGTACGACGACGCGACCATGTACGTCGGCGAGATCCACGTCGGGTCGAGGCAGCGCCACGGCCGAGGCGTCTACTACACAGCGCAAGGCGACGTCTTGGACGGCGAGTGGAAAGATGATCGCTTCCATGGGTACACTCGCGTTGGCGTCGTGCGGCGTGACGGACGATCGTTGTGGTAGCTTTGGCACGAGGGACTTTGCCACCACCCGTGACCGTCACGAAGGCATGTACCACAAGGACAAGCGCCATGGACGCGGTACTTACCTGTGGGCGAACGGAGACAAGTACATGGGGGAGTTTTACAACGGCAGGGTACGACTTCCGCCGCTTCCTGCGCGCCGAGTGGACTCGGTGCTGATGCTGGCGCGTGGGTAGATGCACGGCAAGGGCGTGTTGCTGTCTGCATCGACGGGCGACGTTTTTGAAGGTATTTCGGTCGAGCATTGCCGTCATAACGAGCTGTGGACGCAGGCACTTGGGTCAAAGGTGTCGTCGCCCACGGCACGAAGCGGTTCGCAAATGGGGATACGCTGCAAGGCACCGTCTCCGCGTCGACGTGGAACGTCGACGGGACGCTGACGGGAGAAGGAGTCAAGACCTACCGCAACGGAAACGAGTACCGCGGGCGGTTTGACCGGGGCGTCCAAAGTGGGTTTGGCACGTTTCACTGGAGGTCCACCGGAAACGTGTACGCTGGCATGTGGGTGGCCAACACAATGGATGGCTACGGGCGCATGGAGTACATGCCGTCCATGCCACTAGCAGACAGCGGCCGCTGCCACGTGTACGTCGGCACGTTCGCCAAGGGCGAATTTCATGGCCATGGTCGCATTGAGTACGCGAATGGCGACGTGTATGAAGGAGCGTTTGAGCGAAATGTGCGCCACGGCCGCGGCGTGTTCAGGGGGAGATGGGACTCGTATGAAGGGAGGTGGGAGGACAACCATCCTCAAGGCGTCGGCTGCTACATCGGAGACACGGTGACGTACCATGGTCAGTGGGTCGGCGGGTGGCCGCAGGGCCGTGGCATGTACACGTGCCGCGCGTCTGGCGACAGGAAGCGCGTCCAAATCCATCAAGGACAATGTGCCGACGATCCAAATTTGACGTTCAATCCATTGATTTTGCTGGAGTATTCCATTGTGAAACCCCGTCGCGAGTTGGTGGCACTGTCGACAGGGCGATCTCTTTCGCATCCAGCGCGACGTGGACGAAGGAATCGTTGGATCCTTTCGTGGAGGTGCTGTCTCGAACGTTCAACTGTAGTGTCGGCAATCGTGGCCTTGCCCCAAACGAAGGTTTTAGGTTCGCCGAGATGCTTGCACCCCATGCCGCCGGCATTGGGATGCTACGCGATCGTGTCGCAGACATGAAGCGTCGTTGTGCGAGTCCACCGAGCTGGACAAAGTCGGTGATGCTCTTTCCCCGAAAGAATGCACTTGCTTGATGAGTGGCGGCAGGGGGGCTGGCCAGGAGGCCAACGTGAACCACGGAGTTGCCGTTGGTTTGTTCGGATTCCACTTTGCCGACTGGCGAGCACGTCGTCTTGAACACTTCGAACTAGTCCTTTGGCCGCCCCCCGAGTTCGCCCAAGCACGCGCTGCCCGATTTGGATGGACAGGAAGACGGGAGCACGCCCGACGGCCATCTATCGAGTCGACGCCACGAAAGAAGAGGGCTCAGTGGGAGAGGGAATTGCGAATCGAGCGAGCAGCGTTTGAATCGTTGTTGGTCATCTACCGTCCTGTGGCTACTTTTGAAAGGATAGAGCATTGACGCGAGGCCCCCCCCCACGCAGTCTGTCAGTCGTGTGCTAGCCCCCTTCTTCACGCAAATCCATCGCGTTGTCCTGACGCACATCTGGGCGATCCAACGACGTGCCGCCGTCCCGCATTGGTTAACGAAACAAAACAATCGCACGCCGGAGGAATCCCGTGCACGTTGCAAACTTTCGTTGGATCGAAAGCTGTTCCATCGACTTTTCATCCAAGTGTGGCTGTGGAACCAAAGTGTGTCGAGTTCGGTGGCATGCGGTATCGATTCGCCCGACTCGAATGCTGCCTCGTGACAGGGGACGGAAAATCATCACGACCGACTCGCACTACGTCCAAGGAAACTCCACGTTGTGATTCAACCGGGCGAGTCTGTACTAGTGTAGACTCTGCTGTGGAGGCTGTGCATCGATCGGGACCCATCCGGCCCCCCATCCTTCACAACACGAATTCGCTTTGATCCCTCCTTGGCGCGTGCAACAGAGGCTGTACGTTGGTACTGGGGCGGACAGGACACACACCCCATGACCCGGGACAAAACCATGGCCTGGACCTGGCATCCCACCTCGTAACCTGGCCGTCCTTGTGGCTATAATCGAGCGAACGACATGACGTCAGATCGACTCGTGGGGGCAGAGGATACCCAGGGCCACAAGCGATGGGGCCAATGGATCGAGCAAGATGCTGCACGATTTTCTCGTCCTTGAACACGGAAATACTTACTGGTCGTACATGGACTTCTACCCCAAGCCTAGCGATGGAAACGAAGTATGTCGTGGGTGGTCTGTTTCGCTGAAAGGGGCATCTTCGCCATCTCTTCTGCGCCAGTCTCACCACCGCGAAAAGGTATGCCGCTGCTGTTGAGATCTGCCGTTGTGTCTCGCGGATGCTATCGGCGTGTTTTCCCATCATCTTTCGATACCCTTCCAAGTCGTGGATGTCGACGGGGTGGACGGGCACGATGCTCTGTTCGCCCAAGAGCAAGAATGGTGGATGAGCGGCGCGAGGCAAGTCTACTGTGAGCATCCAGGACGCGTGCAGGTGTTGTACGATGTGAGTGGTAGCATTTCATTCGAGCTCATATGGACATGGACGTCGTGTGTGCTGCATTGCTCCACTCGTGATGCCCGACAACTCCCTGCTGTGCCGAAGACAGTGTGGCTGTAGGAGGATGCAAAGCACGATGGCATTGTCCACGAGTTGACCAGAGCAGAGTGGGCGGGGGAGGGAGGGCACGAGAGCCGCCTCCAGACGCGTGATGGCCAACTGGATTCCAAAGGGACCCCCATGGCGCCACCTCGACTAGAAACTCTTCGTCGAGCGACTTGCATTGGATGTTGCGGCACACCAACTGCGCCGTAGGATATTTGGCACAACGTCCGAGCAACGTGGGCAAACGGGAGCGATGAACGACTCACGCTGCTGTACTCGACGCTGAACGACGCTGCAGATCTTTATGCGATGACGTACGAGAACGGTCGACTGTTGGCGTATCCTCCATTGCGTCGAGTACTTGTTTCATGCGGGCAGCTCCAAAGTGGCGGACGAGAAAGACATGCGTCGTCATGTCCATGCCAGCAGTGATCCCGCACGAAGTCGAAACATGGACGTCGTCGACCCATTGCACGCGCACCACACACTTGATGCGACGTTCTGTGCCGTAGGTAGACGTGACTTGGCGAATTGCCGACTTGTTAGCATGCGCTTCCCGTCCAAGAGCCCGGTAGCGGCGAGTCACCGGTGCACACATTCAAGAGGCATGTGGCAGGTTTTTGCCTGGTGCAGAATGAAGCGTTGATGCGCAGGATCGTAGAACAGCGTGCGACTTCCAAATCCTCCTGTCAAATGGACGGTCGATCCGCCATCCACCAAGAGTTGACAAGATGAGGCGTCCTGTACCTGGAAGCACATCCACGAGTGGAAAACACAGTTGAAGGAAATCGAAGCGCGCATGGGACACCCTCCATTCGGAGGAAGCGTCCACGTGATGCCCGTCGACACCGCCACCGTCACCACGACCAGAGCGTCGCGTAGGTGGACAAAGAACTGCATAGGACCTCGGGTTTGTCCACCAGGACGCTATCATGAAGGAAAGCATGGCCATAGAATACCACACGCATCCATCATGGCAAACTCGTCCAAGAGAACCTCTCCGACCGTCCACTCGGTCGACGCGGCCGCTTTCACGTCGACGTGCGTTTGTTCGAACCAACCACGAGTGAAACTGTCGTTCACTTGACAAACATTCCTAGTTTACAAGTTGGCGCGAGGAACGGACCGCCGACGTCGTGCGGCACACGTCGAGCCAGCAGCACGTCCAGCCTGTGGTGGAAAAGGAAGGACGTAGAGGGGTGCAACTGCCTGCGAAGCGCGGGATGCACGTTGACTCGTGTGACACCCAGATGATAAGATCCCGACGACGCAAGCGACAACGAGTCGCTCGGAGCAAGCATCTCGTACAAGCAAATGCAATGGATGGGGCGCGAAACGACATGGACGTACACGTCGGCATTCATCATGATGGTACGAGCTGCTCGCACGCTTGCTCGCCACGAGGCTCTCGACCGCGACGCAGTGGATTCTTTGCAGCGAAGACCCATCGTTCGTGTTCCAGTTACGGAAAGAAGGCACCCGAGAAAAAGATCTATACGACAAAGCATACCCTATCCAACATGGTCCACGCGGCGCATTGTGGGTCCAACATGCATCATATTTAGTGTCGACCAACACAATCCACCCCGGGACGGCCAAAGGCATCCTCGCGATTCAAGCCCAGCGGACTTAGAGCGAAGGGAACGCATTCAAGTCCGACACGTTGGGCGCGTTGGCCTTGCCGCCCGCCGCCTTCTTGGCGTCGCCACGACCAGCACCACGGCCACGGCCACCTTCACGGCCACCGCGGCCGCCGCGACCACCACGGTCCTCGCGTTCTACGCGGTCAAAGCGGGGAGGGTTGATGGCGGGGGCGCTAAAGCCAACATCGGTCACAAGGTTCTTCTTGCGGCCCGACGTCTTCTTGGTAAACACCTTTTCGAAGTTGGACTCGATAAAGTCGGGGGTCTTGCCTTCCTTCGAGATCAAGGCGGCGCCGTCAAAGTCGTTTTCGACCGTGCGGAGCTCCTTTTCCGCAAACAATTCGCCGTTCGAGCGGGCTTCCTTCTTCTTGGCGAGGTACTCTTCGTACGTGATGGTGTTGTCCACTTCTTCTTCGACGACGGCGACTTCAGGCACAGCGGCTTCTTCGGCGGCGATTTCCTTGGCCTCGTCAGCGACGGCTTCGTCCACGGCGGCTTCAGCAGCTCTATTGACAACGTGTTGTCGGTAAGAAGGTGCCACGTGGAACGGCCATGAAGGAACACGTACTGTTCAGCCTTGTCATCTTCGTTGCCCCAGTTGCGGGCACCGCCACCAGACTTGGACACTTCCTTACCACGACCAGTGCCGCTCTTGCGGTCAAAGTGGCGCTTGCGTTCCGAGCGTTCGCCGCCTTCGGCATGGTGGTGCGAGCGGTCAGGGCGTTCGCCACGTTCGCGTTCGGCGCGGAGGTTGGTGCCAGTGGAGCCTTCGGGGCGGTCCTGGCGAGGGGCACGTTCCGAGCGAGGGCGGCGTTCACCTTCGGCGCGCGGGGCACGTTCACCATCAGGGCGAGGACCACGGCCTTCACCGCGACCACCACGACCACCTTCACGGGCGCCACGGCCTTCACCGCGGCCACCGCGGCCACCGTTGCGACCACCGTCTTGCTTCTTGGCGGGTTGTTCGCCTTCCTTGCGGGGCTTCACCGTCTTGGGCTTGGTGGGTTCAGCCGCCTTGGGCGCGGCAGGCACTTGCACCTTTTTCGTGTCTTCGTCGTCCGAGTCGAGAGCCGCAAAGATGTTGCGGGATGCCTATCTCGACACAAACCACGCACGATTGGCGATCGTACCACACACAGAGAGACCGGCCGCCGCGGCGACACGTACCATGGCAGTCGGGGGGTGGTAGAATGTCCTGTCCGGAGTGAAAAGTGACAACTGAGGGCTGCCATTGTCTTGCCGATAGCTCCCCACCAACCATAAATTTGATCGGCGGGCGATTCCATCCAATCACACGCGACGATTGGTTGATTCAGCGAAAAAACATTTTTTCGGTCGTTTTGTTTCTCGAGAGACCGCCCCGAACCAGCAACGGATTTATTTTTCGCCGAAAAAAACATTCAAAGTCCCCATCGTGTGTGCGCGTGTCCACCGCCGCCGACGCACGCCGAGAAGCTGGATGCAGATGGAGCACACGATGGATTTTTGGTGGAATGTGACGAGAGAGGAACCCCTCGCCGGAGAAAGGTGCTTGTGGTGACCAAGCCCAGGAGTCCAGTTCTATGGTCCACGTGTTCTCCTGGACACCTCGACACGAAGCTCATATGTACACCAGAGACAACGGCAGGCTCACGCGAGCAATGGCCATAGAAGCGCGGAAGACTTGCCGCGCCTGCGACATTGGAGTCGCAACGCCCCCTCTTTCATGACGTGGTGTGTGCGTACACATGGAAAACATCGAAGGATCGAGAGGGGGCAGTGAAGGAGGCTCGTCAGTGGGTCAGTGCGACATGAGCACCACCACGGCGCGCGAGACGGCCCCACATAAATATGGCTGATCTCCTACGCGATGAGGTGCAAGGCGTCATTGCAACTGATGCGAAGGCAGGTCGTTGACACGTCGAACGTCACGGCGGCTGGTGTGCTGTTGGCAACAAATTCGTTGCTCCGAGTGCCGGAGAATGGAGTTTCCGGATACAGTACTGTACGGTTAGTTTTCAAGTGGATGATGGATTTTGAATTCAACACAGGCGAATGAATGCCTCAACTCTGGGATTGGCACACTGCCGACAGCACGGCACGTGAAGAAGGACGACCGCCACGACAGTGGAGTTGGCATTCTTGATGAAAGCTGAAGCGTCACGGAGGCTACCACCTCGCGTTCGTAAGCCTAGCTCTTGCGGTTGCATCGTTCAAGTCATGATGCACGTCCATCCCATGCAACGGAAGCGTTGGGTTTGTTTTGTCAAAGAAATTTCGCAGTTAAATAAATCGCATAAAAGGTGGTATCACTTCGATGCACTGGAAGAGGGGTGGGTCGTCGGGGGAGGCGCCATGTCGGAGAAAGTACCACCAAAGTCGACCACGTTGACGTCGATCGTCACGGGGGGACTCTGCTGCAGGACCACAGTGCATTGACATGCGGCGGCTAGGAGACCGCAGTGCAAGCAGCGGTCGACCGTCCACACCAAGTCGAGATCGTTGCTGCTAAACTCCATCTCAATCGACGTCCATTCGAATGCCGCCATGTCGAGGGCGATGGCCGTGGTGGCGGGCGCTGATGCCGTCGGCATGTCAAGGTTGCAAGAAAGTGCGAATTGGAGAATGGGAACCTGGATGCAAGCACGAGAGAACGTTGCCCAGAACGCTGATGAACCCATGGCGAACCTGCACAGGCACACTTTTCGGGTCGCCGATGACGCTTGCGCGTACAGGCTGCGACAACCAGAATGAAATGTCCGCATAAAGATGACGAGTTGCTCGCAAATATCCGGTTAACCAACATGCCGGTTATGAAGTCCGTACGGTATTATCCGAACATGAAACAGCATTATCCGCTTTGAAATCCGGATAATTCGGCGGCGTCGTGAGTGGCGGGTTCGGGGTGGTCGATGACCAAGGACGAAGCTTCCGCCGGTGGACGAGCGCAAGGGAAGAAGAGGAAGAACCGCAACAAAAATGCGATCTACGTGCCTCCGGGACGACAGGGGAAGGTGTCGGTTGAAGACAAGGCGGAATCTGGAAGCGCAGGTCCAGCAGGTAAGAAAGTGAAGCGAGTCGAAAGTGTCCCTTGTCCAGCTGCTCCGTTGAAGCCAGCGCTAACGACGCGTGGATCGGTCGTCACCAGAGCAGCGGCTTCAGTGACCCCGTTACCGTCTGCGGTCGTCCCCACTCCTCAACTGGATGTAGCAACGTCGTCGGCAGGAAAGAAGAAAACCAAGAAAAAGAAGCGAAAAAAGGCGGGAACGAGTGGTGACGAGTCACCGGCACTCCAGTCCACGCCAGGAAACTCCAAATTGACGGAATCGCCCATGAAAGTCGCGCGTCGACTGAATGCCGCCGCCGTCGGAACAACGACCCTTCAACGCAGCTCAACGTCGCAAGCTACCCACAAGACGACGAAACCACCTCCACCTAGTGATGAAGCTTTGCTTCCGCCTCAAGCCGTCGCTAGGAAAATCGCAGTGCTTTCTACTCTCCCCACAGCCAACGAGGGTTCCCCGAATCAAGAGACCACTGCACCGCTCAAACCTGTGTTCGAATCGCCACCAAATGGTCCAATTGAAAGCACTCGATCAACTCCTGGAGTAAACCCATCGCTGCGTTCAGGTGTGTCGAAGTCGTCCCTTGCAAAAAAACGTAAGAAAGCAAACCGGTTGGCGGCAAGAGCGGTGCAACAAGGCCAAGCAGATTTACCTGGCATGACGGCGACTTCCCACGAAACATCGCCTGTTCCAGCAACCGCTACCAGCTCACGCGAGCCCCCGCGACCCACTGTCACAATACCTGCGCTTGCATCCGGTCGTTCTTGCGCAATACCCGTCCAAGCAAGTGCTAGTCACTCAAGTGACTCAGAACTATCGACGAAACGTGCCATGTCGTCGTTTGCGTCGCCAATAGATATCATGTCGACATCGCAGCCACTGCATCGTTTGGAGAAAGCACAAGAGGGCACTGCCCCCGCACAGTCTTCCAAGATCTCAAGTCCAGTGGATTCGACCTCGCCGGATGATGCAATCGCCCAGACTGAAGGTGGAGCATGCAAGGCAACTACTTCCCCGTCCGCTCCTCTTGCAGCATCTCTACCCAAGGCAGCAGTATGGAACGAACATATCTCTGGGAGTGCCGTGGCGTCCGTTGTTTTTACCGTCGTGAACTCGGCAACGACGACTCCCGCATTGCCCAACTCCGTGCCTGAACCGACATGTGGAGTCCCTACTGCTGCAGCACCGATTTTGGAAGCAACCGCCATACAAGCGACGATGGAGTCCCCCGTGGCACTTCGGGCGGACAAGGTCATGCTATCGCCCAACTCGGAAGCAGCACCGCCAATGTCAGCCCCCGCACGTGCACAAGTGTTAGCTTCGCACACAACAGAGTCTCCACCAGGGCTTCCAACACTGACAGACGAGTCGATCGTGGCAAGCAACACAATTCCATCGCTCCATTCGACTCCAACAGCCAAGAGCCCACCTGCAGTCAAATCAACACGGACTGAAGAGCCGCCACCAGCTCCTGCGCGAAGACCGATGCCGCGTACGCACGCACGAAACCAACCACACTCAGGGGCGAATACGACTCCGTCACGTCCAGCAGAAGCGCATGCGGCAAGGCAATTGCCGTTGGCATCTCCCCGGCAACGACCAACCGAAGAACGTATGAGAGAACTCGAGGTCCAGTTGTCGGCAGTTGTCACACCCCACGAAGAAAGTCCGCCCGTCACCCCGTTGAACGAGTCAATTCGTTTAAACGAGCTCGCTTCACACTCGATCCTGGTGGCTCCTTTGCTTCGAACACGTCGAACCGCGACGACCCCATCGGCTTCCCCTCGCTCTGACCCCCGTTCGGTCGAAGCCCCATCCATTGCTTCTTCGCCACGTGCCCAGCGAACCCCACGTTCTACCACTGATCCGACCCAGCAAGACCATTCATCGTGTCCCCCAGTCGGCGCAACGCCCTCGTCGATCGCTTTATCCCGTACAACTCCGACATTCTCGTCACAGGATACGACTGCAACCCCTTTTCGCATCGGCGGTCCGAAAGCAGCGTCTGCTGCAGCGTCTCTGTTCTCGGAACCTCCACGCATGCTTCCGAACCACGTTCCGTCCATTACCCCCACCACGTCCGCATGGACGGTGACGTCGTTTGGCACGACCCCGTCCATGGCAGCAAATGCATCCACCCACGTGGCATGTCCTCCCTTGAGCACTTGGTTTCTCTCGTCGGGACAAGCCAACTTTATTCGACAATCGTACGACCATGCCAAGGCGAAAGCCGCGAGGGCCTCGACTGCTCGCGCTCCCGACCTGTCGGCGGACGAGAAAGCGTTTTACGCCAAGTTGGCATCGTCGCATTGGCGCAGTTGGTACACGGCGGCATCGGTCGCCCCGGACTCTGTGCTTGATCCACCGATTCCCCATGTTCCGACCAAAGTCCAAGCAAAAGTGGATTCAGTTAACGCGACGTTGCCGTCATCGCACGGTGTGGATCCAGGCGGTAGATCTTCTTCCTCTACACCGACGTCGTTTGATCAAATGATGCAAGCTGTCGCCCACGAAAAGGCAGCGTCGAGTTCGTTTGAGCACCAAATGATCCAAGTTTTGCAAGGAAAGACCTTGACCGGCCAGTCGTTTGAAGAAGCGTATCGAGACGTGCTGTCCTAGTGCTAGACATGGGTAATGAAAAAGATCGTGAGCCATCGACGACCTTATTTGAACCCCACCACGCACAACCTTTGACAGACGCGATCGCGATCCAGTTTTGACATTCATGCACACGTTGCAGGGTTCCGCCTGGACGCTCCGTGGACGGCTGCATCCGACTCAATCGGGCCACTGGTCTCAGCTGCAGCAGCAAGCTTCTCTGTGGAAGAAACAAGTCCCCGCCAATGACGTTGGCAACAGACTGGTCGTTGTTGTGCTCATGTGTCAGAACGGTCATCTCGACCGGAGATGCCCAGTGATGATGGTGAGACCGAGCTCCTTCTTCATCGGCTCTGCGTACCCAACGACGTAGACAGCTTGTGGGCTGCGCAGAGAATCGCCATGAATGGAATTGCGGTGACGGCTTGGGTCTCGCGCGGATTGAGCCATGTATTCTCGAGGGCAATGGTACCAAAGGAAAAGGTGTGCCTGTGCTGAGATCCTAGTCGAGTGTATGGTTTTGTGGACAATGGACGAATGACGTGTATGTTCAAGCACATGGAGACGGTGTGATCACGTGGGGGAGTCGTTTATTGGAGGATTAGCGCGCCTTCGGTGTCGACACCGCCAGCACTGTGCCGTCCTTCTGCTCCTGCACGACCACGTTACGCTTCGTGGTGACAATTCGGACAACGGGAGCAACTTCGACGCTATCGCTCGACGGATTCAACGCTTTCGCTCGCGTCACCAAGCTGTTCAACGCCCCCAGCCCAGACCGCACTTCCTTAAAATCCCCATACGCTCCCAGCAGCAGTCCATGCGCGTCGTTCCACGCCACGCCATTCAAATCATCTTCTTGAGCACTATACACATACCCACATGAGGTCACCCGTCGGGCCTGGCATCGCCGTGACCTACATCGACGCCAGCACGTTGTTCATGTTGGCCCCGCAGAAAACCAAAATGCTACCGGATACATTCTTTATCCGGATCCAACCTGCATTAAACAATATTTGTAAATATCCTCTTATAGAGGCTTGACAGCGTTTCACTTTCGGCGGCGTCGCAGCACGCGGCGGAAGGACGACGACGTGAAGGATGGTACAGGGCTCGATTAGCAAATATAAACTTAGGTGGCCTAGATATCTAACGTGCCGTGCCAGTTTAGGCGGCGTTGGCCACGGGCTTGTCCTCCGCTGCGGCGATGGGCACGTCCGCGACAAAGTCGTTGTGGGTCGCGAGAACTTGAGCGATGGGTGCAATGATGAAAGCAATTGACCCGACGACAAAGTAGTTGGTGCTGTAGACCAAGTTGTCGACGGCCGTGTCGCCTTCGACGAACAAGAACTTGGGCAAAAAGTAGTAGCTCCCGACAATGAACAGAGTGTTGCCGACCATGTTGAACACGGCGACGGTCGTCCAGAGCCCGACAACAGGCTGGTTGGCACGGATCATGCGCGGGATGTCGGCAAAGATGGCGAACGAAAAAACTGCGCAACCAGCAACGAAGAGGTAGCAGCCAAGGGCCGGGTCTTCAGCGTAATACGTCGGCAAGAAAAACACCCCACCGTACACAAAGCACACTGACCCGATCACGTTGCTGACGGCCGTCGTGATCGGGATGTAGCGTTGCCAGTCGACGGCGCCAATGTGCGCGGTGCGGGCGTTCACGACTTCAATCAAACTTCCGACAAGGAATCCGATGCAACCGAAGAGGAACAACCAGCCCCCGATCAATGGGCCTTGGCCATCTTCGCCGTACAAGGTAAAGTACCGCGGGTAGAACAAGATGGACCCAATCAGGAAAAACCATCCGCCGATGAGGTAGCACACGCCCGACGACTTAAACGTGAGATGGACAAACCGGTCGACGATCGAGAGCGTCGTGGCGCGGAAGGCAACTGCGGGGTCCTTGGGCGAGGCACTTTCGTGGTAGCTCATCGTGCGCAACGAAATGTGGAATGGGTCACGGCTGGACAACATCGTTCATATGGGGCGGCTCTCCTCCATTCCTGCGTCGTCCGTGATTCATTACTACTACGACCACCTGCGGACGACTTGATGGTGATTCCACGTCGAGGCGGCAGCAATTCGAGGAATACCCGGTCTTTGACACGATATATCGGGTTTTAAATGGGTATGTATGTTTTACATGGGTATGTGGGTATGTCTGGAGTCTTTTATCCCCTTCGCAGCATGATCCAGGCAGCGGAGATGATGTGCATGAGGACTGCAATGGGAAAAACTTCTTGGCGCAAAGAAATTGGTGTTACGAGCTGACGACGACTGTACGCGAACTGTTCAGTGCTTTGCGTGGTCCGTGCGCTCGCATTTCGGCTTCGTGTCGGTGGCAGAGGCGGAGATATGTGGACCACTACACCTGGACATAGAGGTGGTTTGATTGGCCGCATCGAGGCGGCGGGTCCACCCTGCACCCAGGTGCAAATACCCGACAGCTTCACCGACATGTCGCACTGCACTACACTGTATTTCCATCGACACGTGAGTATGGATCCGCCGGCTTGCCGCCGGCTGGCACTTGGCCATGCCCCTCGCATGGATGGCCCTGCACTTGGAGAAATTCAGCCACGTGGAGGTACACATCGTGGCGGAGAAGAAAGAGCGGACGAGGCCATCACCCATCGTTGACGTCACATGGTCATGAGATGCCGCAGCTGTACAGTCAAGCTGTGGGTGAGCGATGACTTGTAGTCGATGGCGGAGTGCTCGCGGTGGAGCCGAAGCTCGGCAAGAGCGATTGAAAACTAAAAGTACACGAGCACGTATGAAGAGTTCGTGGTATATGAGGTCATTTCGTCGGGGGTTGGAGGTCAACTCAACTCCATCGCATGCAAAGCTCCCTGTCCATATCGAGCCGTGCTTGTCACCTTTGGCACTGTCTAGCTCGTGCATGTCCAACTACTGCGCTGTCCCATCGACGACATCGCTACAAGCAAATCCATTCACCCGCCACATTGTCCTCGATCTCTTCCAGCACGTTGTCCCCGCTCCTGCTACCCATGCGGATGCTCAATCACACTCCTCAAATCGTCTAGGTGCCGACAACATACTTGCCCGTTGGACTGTCGACTGCGTCGCAGTTATAGCGCGGGGGCTGCCGTGGAGTGGCGGGACGTCGGTGTCGCCCGACGCTTTCGAGCCATCGCGTTTGCTTTCGTGGTCCCTTTTCGCTCAAATGAATGGTCCACTCGGTTAGGAGGATTCATAGCCGATTTTCGTTTGCGGAGCCCCTGAGGACCATCTGCGTGATACGTCCTGGGCCCCACAGACTTCGTCATTTGAGCACTCGCCTCGTTGCACCATTCTATCGTTGGGGGGCTTGGCGTGGTGACGATAGCTTTGTCCAACAAAATACTATCCGCTGACGATGATGCTGTTCGGCTGGTCGCCGGGGGCTTCGCTGTGGCCGGGGGGGGGATGGGGCTGGACATGGAGCTGCTTCCTAGCTCGCATCAAGCCCCGAGGGGGACGATGCATGACGTCGAATCTCTCCGATTTTTTGGCATACGGTCGGAGTCGCGGTCAAGGGCGGGGCAGCTTCCTCGGTCGGGGGTTGGGTTTGTCGCCCATGGTATCCCTGGTTGAAATGGAATATGCCCAGCACTTAATCTCCACGTCTACAACGCGGAAGACGGTCCATGCATATGCAATGACGAGAACCTCAGCGCAGGAAGGCCAGCGCCATCACCATGCCCCCCCCACGTGCTTTGTCCAAGGTCCTCCACACTATTCCTAGCTACTGTCCCCCTTAAACCAAATCGTCGTGTTAAGGCTAAATTCATCACTTGACCTCGACAGTGTTGTCACGGGGGGAAGCTAGATGGTGCTCATACGTGCCCATCGTCGCATCCCGGCGCCCGCTGTCATAGAAATGCGGTTGATTGATGTCCACTAGCTTGCGGCAGGCAACGATCGTGACGGGGAGCGTAATCAGGAGCACGACCGCCGCCGCCAATTCCACCCAATACCCCCCGGCAAACGACGCCACCGCCGGAGTTTGCACCGACCAAATAATGAACGACGCAATGGAGCTGGCAAACGCAAACGTGGTAAGCACGGCGGCCGACACCAGCAAGTACCATCGCGTGCGGTAGTAGTCGGTAAAGTAAAACCAGGCCAGGAGAATAAGCGCAATCGCCGCCCATCCTGGCACCATGGCCGCCAAAATCAGGCTGGCCCAGCCCAAGCTGCCGCACGATTGCTCAATGTACACTCGCGTGTCGCTGGGGTTCGGTGTGAGCGCCACTAAGTTGCGAAACGTGTGCCCGCTTCGGTCCAACGAGCAAATGCTGTCCGTGGCCTCGACATATAGCGTTTTGCTCACGACAATCCCGTCCGACGCCGTGTGGAACGGAAAGCACTTGTTCACGATGCCGGGGGGCGGGGCATCCATCTCGGTGGACGAGGGCCGCGCCACGTCGACGCAGAAGCCCCACACGCCAGCATTGAAGTCGTTGTTTTGTCTCGACGAAGTCGACCAGGACGACAGCGACACAGCCACGATTGACAAAATGATCGCCACTGAAAGGAGCCAAATGGCAAGGGCAGGGGCGGCGCACATATTCGTCGTTCAAACAAGGGTACCAAGCACGCCGTCAATCTCAAAATGCTGGCCTGCGTCGCGCCACGACTCAGCGCGAACCACCGTTCGTTACCTGTTTGTTGGAGCTCTGTTCTTTCGATCGTTAGGATGGAAAGCGACTTGCCCGTTGTAGCATATTTACCCCGTGTCCCAGCCGTTGAGCCGATGAAGTTGTCGTAGCGTCGGAGTGGAAGACTTCCTCCATGTCAGAGGCACCACGACAAGCCCAGTCCCCCGACGAAGGGCGCGATTGCCACAAGGAAAAGCAAAAAGGGGAGGCGGCGCGTACTGTCAGCTCACCGGCCGTGTTTCAGAGCCAGGTGGCGAATTTGAGGGCCAAGTACGGCGGAGATCGAATGCACAACTCCAACGACAAGACCCATGATGAAGGCGGCAACGACACCGACGGTATGCCCGCGGTAATGCTACAAAGTCAAGTGGCCAACTTACGAGCCAAGTACAGCGAGTCGATTCCACGGGATAGATAAACCGTCTGCAGCGTTCAATACAAGGCAACTACCATTTGAACTCCATGTTCGAGCCCTCCTCACACATCGTAAAAAGGGAAATACGTCGTGGATGAAGCGTGCGGCTATAACTGGTTGGAAGGAAGCGTGGCGTCGCACAGGGTCGCCTTCTCGGCTTGCGATCCCACCAAAGAGTAGAGGCGCTACAGAGCCAACCCCCTTGAGCCGTCAAGTCCCCAACATGGCTCACCCTGTCACGTACATCAAAGTAGCGCGGGGCGCGCGTCGGCCACAGCACGTAGACGAGGACACCTTGTGCAGCGAAATGAATCCCCACTGTCACTGACTCGACAATCTATCCCAGGCATCCCCGTAAGAATGCAAACTCCCCGACGCCGCCCCCAATTTTCACCTCACCTTTTCACGGACCCACGGGGACAGCACCGAAGCAATCATGACAATCACCGGCAGCGACAAAATGTATACGGTGAAGAGGAGGCCCATCTACGGTCGACCCCATGAGCCCCTGGCAACATTCGAATTTTGTTGGACGAATATGACGTCGCACCTGGAGGAAGAACACTCGCTTGAGTGGGTCGTCTTCCTTGGCGCGGGTGGCCGTCAAGTGCTGTAGAAACCAGGCATACACCATGATTTGCAGCGAGCAAATGGCGAGCCCCGGCACCGAGTCGTACATGTACAAGGTCGAGGCCGGGTCGGTGTAACCCAAATACCACACGGCCAAGCTCAAGTACAAGACGCAGTACAGGAGCATGACGACGGTGAGCCACGTGCGGCCGTGGAGTGCAATTGCATTGATCGTCCATCCTTTTGCAATGAGCATGGCGAGGAGGAGCATCCCGACGCGCCCCATGGCTTGGAAGATGCGGGCGAGGCAGAGGGGAAGTGGCGCGCCGACGCCGTTTAGTTCAAACGCGTAAAAGTGCAGCGCCAAGCAGGCGTTCGACACAAACGAGAGCACGACGAGGCCGGTGAGGAGCTGCACAATCGGGTGAAACGATTCGTGCGTGAGGCGGAGTTTGGCGGCCGATTTGAGTTGCGTGAGCAAGAGCAGCCCCGAAAGCCCGCCAAAGACAGTGTACACGGCCGTCAGTCCTTCTTGGAACACGGGAACTTCGCTCCGCGTGGCGGACTGAATCATGTGGATCGAGTACCACGCAGTGAAATAGTAGTGCTCAAAGTTCGCCGGCGTCAGCGACGCGAGCGTCGGGACGTAGGCGTCTCCGCCTGGGACACACTTGGCCAGCGCAACGTACCAAAACCGGGGCCGAAGGTGCTCGCGGATCGTGTAGTTGAGCACAAACGTGTGCGACGCGTCAGATGCGCGAGGAACGTCATACACGGCCTTGGTGTGCTCCGACGCGAGTTTGCAATTGCAATCGCACGTCGGGTCAGTTGAAATGAACGCCCAAAACGCGTCCTCGTCGTCGTAGATGGCCAGCTTGACGCCGTCGTCCGGCGTGCGGATGTGTGCTTGAATTTCCCCGACGACGTTGCTAAAGTTGGCGTCCCACGTAAAACAAAACTTGCCGAGGAAGGAAAACTCGCGCCCGATCTCAAACCCGGCAAACACACTCGCGTTGACGGAAGTGGCCACCACCAACAGCGCTACGAGTAGCAACTGGATCGATGGCAACCCTCGAGCGCGGCGAGCGTCCATGCCTGCCGATGCAAAATGAAAGTGCACGTGAACTGCCCTGGTCAGCCATTGTCGTTCGAATATGGAATTGACAGGTATAAAACGCCCGAAGTCGACAGGGGTGGAAAGAGAACATCCAACGGCACGAGGCAGCAGTGGAGACTTTCCCGCAGCATGGCCATCGTCCAAGAGCATCACTTATATACGTATCGCGCAGGCACATAGGAACTCTGCGGGACGACGCGGCTGTATCAAGTGATATGTGCTGCGTGGTGCTGGGTCTAGCTTGGTCCAACTCATTTGTAATGTGGATGGCGGGCCTGCATTGGCAAGACAGGGTGCATGAGTGGTCCTCATGTGCACACACGCTGCGCTGGATGACCCACACAGACGTCTCGCTATATGCCTCGAGCGTTCCATCAGCCTAGTGGCCATGTGGTCGAGCCGCCATGGCTTCCGTACACTCGTCTTCTCTGGCGACTTAAAATGAAACGTCAAATTTATCCGGATAGCCAACACCATAATAATTTCAAATGATATTTGTCACGCCGCTCCTTCGACTATCCGGATACACAACAAAGTAGAGGAAACTTGGAGCATTTTGCCGTCTCCGATGCTGACGAAGGGACTGGTCGAAGTGATGGACGTACACGTTGCCGTCGGCAACAACAATATCGGAGGTGGTGACTTCTCTCGTCTGTCAAGGTGCATCTGACTAAACCATGATGATGCAGGAGATGACGAGCTCCGGATGGCAGCGCGGGCAGGATTGATCTTGCTCGAGAAGAACGCGGCGCTGGAAGTGGACGTTGAGCTGCTGTCAACTGAACTGCATCGATATAAAGTCCAGCATCGAGAACTTCAAATGGAGGTGCAGACGTTGCGCGATCAAAGGAAGACGGCGGTGTTGGAAGTCCAAGCCGCGCATAAGGAGGCGAAGGCGCTCCAAGCGTCGTTTCGCACGGAGCGGGCGACGTGGCACAGCACCGAACAAGCTCTGACGCAGCAACTTCGATCGCTTACGTCCGAATTGCAACTTGCAAGACAGCAAACTCAGGAAGTCATTCACCCCACTGCACACGTGGCATCCATCGAGTCCAGCAACTTTGACGATCACAACTTGACGACGAGTTTGACCGAGGAAGAGCCAGCGACAGTGGAAGACCCCCGCGTCGCACTCCTCCAAGCTGAAAACGACGACTTGCACGTGCAGGTGAGCCAAGTGCTCCAGGAGCTGAGCCAGCTCCAAGTGTCGTGGTCCCAATCAACCTACGCATCAAACCAGCGCATTCAGTCTCTCGAGCACGAACTCCACAAACTCACGCGCGAGAACAAGCTTCTCAAGGAGGAGCAAGCGGAGGAGCGCGATCTCATCGACAGTCTCCGCACCATGGTGCAGACGTACAAGGTATGCCGACTATCGCTGCCATCATCAGCGAAGGGGGGCATGTGCCATGTGGATTTTCGTGGACATGCTGTCGATTTTGTCCCACCAAAATTTTGCCTGCGTGAGATTGCATGAATTTTTGTCAAATTTGTTGATTTTTTTTAAATTATTCGATCAGAATGATACAAATTTGAAATGTCGACTAGAAAATCGCCGACGCTAGGCCGTTTGGCGCAGCGGCATCGACCGTGGGCGACGACAGCAACCAAGATACCCATGATGAGGATCGCACGAGCCTCAGCACGTGTTCAAACGAGACACACGACCTAGAAACGTCGATGCACGAAGACGTGATGGCGTTGAACTCAGCGCTGGAACGGCGTGTTCGTGAACTGGAAGCACAAGTGGCCCAGACCACGTCGGACGATGCCAAGCTCTTGGAGGAACAGTTGAACGGGACAAAGGAAGCACTAAAGCATACAAAACAGCAGTGGATTGCGGCAGTGACGGCGAAGAAGGAAGCGCAAGCATGCACGGCAGCAGCCCACGAAGAACTCGCTCGAATGCAGGAAGCGTTCCAGAACGTGCAAGAAAAACTTCAATCGTCGGGAACGAAACCCGACGACGAGTATGTGGACTGGATGGAGGACAGTGTTGTGCACCCTGCCCCTCCAGGTTGGATTGCCGCCGTGTCGCTGTGGATGCTAATGATGTCCTGGCTTTGGGTGGCTTCTTGCGCACAGGCGACCTCGATTCCCCTCTGATCGGGTGCCTATTGCAACACTGGACGAGCGACAAGGAGCTATGGGGCGATTTGTTCCGGTGGCTGCAAGGCACAATCCATGGCCACCCCACGCACCACAGCGTGCGCATGGATCGTTTGTCGAGTGAAGTGAGCGCCGGGTTTGTTCAGCTTTTGGTTCCAGTGCTGCGAGAAGTGCATGGTGTGCATGTGAAGGTGATGCGTCGGACGTC
This sequence comes from Aphanomyces invadans, assembly GCF_000520115.1. Taxonomy (NCBI): domain Eukaryota; phylum Oomycota; class Saprolegniomycetes; order Saprolegniales; family Verrucalvaceae; genus Aphanomyces; species Aphanomyces invadans. Next base: position 493,929 of record NW_008580163.1, read on the forward strand.
GGTCCATGTTCTCACGGATCTGGTGCTCTCCGTGGCAACCGAGTCGTTGGTTGGTTCGTCCATACGTCTGGAGTCGGTGGCGCCGTCGTCGCCGGGCGTGTTGTACCTTGTTTCGTAGTTCACCAATTTTAGATACCAAGTTTTGAGTTTGTCGGTGCGAGTATTTTAATTCAGTTGTTACTCATAATATAGCGTTCTGTATGTAATATAATCATGCGAAGAAAATGACAACACCCAGCACGACATTCTGCATTTGGACAGCATCCACACACCCACCACACGATGACGATGCGGTTCCAGATAAAGATGGTCCTCGTCTTTTCCCTGCTTGTTGTCGCGGCGTGGGCAGAAGATCTATATGAGATCCTTGGCGCTAGCTCCGGTGCTTCACCCCAGGATCTCAAGCGCATGTACGGCATCCCATGCATCATTGTGCCGCGTTGTGACGTTGTTGTCCAGCTACCGCAAGTTGTCGCTCAAGTATCATCCTGACAAGGTTGCGCCGGAGGAACGGGATTCGGCGCAAGCCAAGTTCTTGAAGATTGCCAATGGTGAGTTGGAGCCGCGACAGTTGATCTCGGACACACTCCGTTGCGCAACCTTGTAGCGTACCGTGTGTTGTCGGACCCGGCGCGCAGGGAAAAGTATGACCTCTACGGCATCGCTGACGACGAGGGCTTCAAGTACGATCCGTGCCGAACAAGGGGCGAATGCCGAGCTAATGCGCGTTTAGGAACTTTGACGAAGCCTTCAGGCATGCTCGGGACAGCGTCGAGGATACCCCGTTGAATTGGCTCATCTTGATCTTCATCGTGGTCGTCAGCGTCGGCCCCATCCTCTATTTTAGATTCAAAACCAAGCCAAAGGCCGTCAACAACGCCCGCCGCGAGGTACAGAAGTCGGCCGCTGCATTGAGAAGGACGCATCGCTGACATTATGCACACCGTAGGCTCTGGCGGCAAAGAAGAAGTCATTAAAAGACAACTAGACGTGCCAGTGGACATGGCTGTATGTCTCTATAGACTTGTTTCCGTTCGAATCGCTGTCGATCATGCAATTTACGCCGCGTGGGGCACTAGATGTAACATAATGGCCTAGTCGACTTTTTGATGGAGAGTAGTTTGGTCAGCTCTGGAGGGCAGTGATTGGCACAAACACATGGGTTCGCACGAATCGACCATGATCTCGTTGCCGACGCGCTACCGCTGCTGCCTTCAATGTTGTGGGATGTGGCGCCATGGACGAAGAAGGAGCATGGTGTGTCGTAGCACCTTGCGTCGCTTGACGACGTTTCTTCTTCCACCGCTCAACACGCTGCTCTCTCGACAGTTCGGCACGACATGACTTGAAGCACGGAGATGTATCCCGCAGACGAGGGATGCGACTATCGATCGTCGTTGGGACCGATCGCATGGGTACACCTGATCGAGTGTTTGGTTTGGGGATGGCTGGAGTTGCTTGGGGAACCCACCACACCCCTGGAGTGGACGGAGTGATGAAACTAACTTCATGCTGACGAAATGGATGTTGGGCAGTAGTGGGCGATTCATTGCGGTGAATTTCTGCCGCGGCGCCCAAAAGGCTCAACGCGCACAACGTGTCCTCTCGCTCGACCGAAGCGTTGGGACAGTGCTGCAATATCCGCGAGAGCGATGGCAACAGGCTCAGGGTAGATTCCACGGCTTCCACTCGGGAGCGCTTGAGACCAGGAAGGGTCTCTCGATGCGACGGAGGCGTCATCTGCAGCATGTGGGTCGCCATGGTCTTGGGGAGATGTGGAAAATTGTGTACTGGGGAATCCCAGAAGAAAACAGCACCCTTCGGTAAAGTAATGCGTTCATATTCCGGCTGAACCGCAACAGTGTTCAACTTTTCCTCAAAAGTATAGAAAAAAAGTCCCCTACGGCCACTTTTGATACATACATAGCACTGCATCGCCACGAAAGGACACCGTCCGACAAGACGAGAGATCTCACAACTCCATCACAGCACTGAATTGCACTCTGTACGCACAGATTTGCTCGCCATTCTGCGTCATCTCGACAAGCTAAGCGCCAATATGGACGAGCGTTTTTTCCAGGAGACCACAATTCGCTAAAGTACTTGAGTGACCTCGCTCATCCAAGAACGATCCAAGAACGTTCGGACGTGCATGAACACACAGTGACGCCTGCGCAGCCGCCACACGCGACACCCGACGAGGACCGCACACAAGCTAGACCTTTCTCTTCCCTTCTCCAGGCGCTGGAAGAAGCACCGAGTCGAGCTTGGCACGTACAGGACATCAAGCGCTTACTGAGCGGTCCGAGCACGATGCGCGCGCGGTCGCTGGCGTTGAGGGCCTTGTAGACACCGTCATGACAGAGCAAACCGATTTATCCTCTGGCTGAGTCGTCAGTCACTCTCCACTATTCTCTTGCACAGTCCACCTGCACCGTCCAAGCGAGGCGATCGTCCGAGCCATGCTGGCACATCTATTTTTCATGCAAGGTGCATTGTTTACACGCACAACATCACACGCCTTAGACGACGAGGGGCGCGGTTTTGGCCTTGAGTAACTTGGTCGCAAGCTCCATCGTCTTGAACTCGTTGCACTGGGCCATGCCGATAAAGGACCGCATAAAGTACTCGGACATGACGCCAACGTCTGTCTGGGTGCAAGTTGACCCGGCCACGGCATTGTCATCTTTGATCACGACGGCGGTCGACCCGCAACGTCCGGCTTGTCCCTTCTCGGCAGCGTTCATTTCGTCTGCGTAGCTCGACGGAATGTGCAACGACTTCATCATTTCATCTAGCGCGACCACTTTGCCTGCGCGCATCGGAGCGAGCCGCTCCACGTACGATTTGACGTGACATGAGTTGTCGCCATCGGCTTCAACGACCATCCTATCTCTCAACATCACAGCTGTCGTGCCCCATCTCCTCGGCACGCACCATCCGTTCTGGTTTGAGACCAAGTGCGTCGGGTCCCGTGGGTACAGCTCGTCTTCGAGGACGCTCTTCCACAAAATGACGACCCGATTTGGCTCAATGTACCGCCGACACAGCGGCGAACAGATAATGGTGGCGCGACTCTTGCCGAAAAACGGACACCCCGCTTCACCTGATTTGCACACTTTGCGAGAAATATACCGCGTGTTCGAGTCGATCACCTCGATCGCCTACAAGCACACCAGTGATTCACAAAAGATCCCGTTATGATATCGACACACGGCGGCGTCCATATCGGTCAATCCGAGTCGAAGCGAGAGCCACATCAAAGGGGAAAACAACGCTCGCACAATCAAAGCACGACACACACCACGGACAATTCAAAACACTGAGCAGAGAGGGCCACCAAGACGACCCATGTGCACATGATTCGTTCGTTGCTTGTTGATGCAGCAAAGAAAACGCAAGGCGCATGGAGCCATCGAAACACCAACGATGACAGGTACCCATTGCAAGTAGAGCAAAACACACAGCATCTACTATCCAAAAGCGAGGCAAATTCGTTGGGAAGGTCAATGGGGCACGACACCAAACACACTTGGTCAGCACTCCAATCCACACCACGAAGGCACACGCACCAACGGCTAACAATTTGGTCAAGCACAGCACCTCACTATCGGGAGTGTTGTCCATGTCGACGGACGCGAGAAAGCGCCACGATGCCTCGGCGTAGATGAGGTACGGAAATGGCATTTTGACCGCACGTGCCATGTCGAAGCTCATGGCGTTCGAGTGGTGGCTCTGATAACTCATTTTGACTTGCTTGATTTCGTGGGTGGCGTCGTATAGCGCGTTGCGGACAAGCACGCCATTGAGCGCTTCGTAGTGGCGTTCCATGATGCACCGAATCGAGTGCTCGCGGCTTTCCTTGGTCAAACCGAGCTTACTGAGCTTCCACTCTTCGTTTTCAAACTCGGACGACGACGCTAGTTTCGGTTTCTTTCGAACAAGTGTCTCCAGCGCTTGGGCGAATTTGAGCTGGTCCTCAAGCGCACGTTTGAGCTTGGCGTTCTCCTGGTACGCGCGCTGTCGCTCCAAGTACTGAGCGCGCGCCAATTGTTCCCACTGAGAACCGTGCTCTCCTTCTACTGCCTTGACTTTCTTTAGCATGTCCAACTGCGATTCCATACGTGTGACCACTTCCCTGAGCAACTTGAGTTCGTCCTTTTGTCGCGTTCGGTGCTTCTTTGACGCTTTTGCGAGCTGCATTTTGCGCTTGAGTTCCTGTGGAATAACGATGGTTGGTTTCGACGTGCTTTCGTTGAAATCGACGGAGGACGTGTCGTCGGTGGCCGAGTTCTCGGTCGCATCGTCGTCGTCGTCCCCCAACGCAACATCATCGTCCAAGAGCCCATCTAAGTCAATCTGAATCACCGTCGGCGACGGCTGCACATCCAACGGGCCAGCGTCGATGAGGAACTGCAGCAGCGCGTCTTCTTCCACAGCGTTCATCGTGGTGCTTGTTCCTGTATCGTCTTTGCTCGCTTCCAAGCGTCAAAAAGTAAAACGCGTTTTCTCCAGGACGTTTTAGCGTATGTTAAGGCATGACATCTTCGTTTACCCTAGACGTCAAACTATTTAACACAGCTACGTTGATTGGTCAAAACACAATGTATATTTTCTACGACGACGTTGACAAAATAGGAGGCGGGGCGTATGCGTACAATTGAAGGAAGATGTACATCGCAGGGACACATGCACTTGGAAACGCATTTAGTTAGGGTGGTTGCTGAGTTTCAAATGTGTATGTGGCGTCGTTCATCGCGTTGTCGTAAATCTTTGGTGGCCCATTCGCGTCGCAGCAACGTTGGCATTGCAGGGTTCAACAGAGATTTCTCGCTCGCATTCGTTCAAAATATTAACCAATGAATGATGAATATTCCAACAGTGTTTGATTTATAACCAATAGATCGCAACTACTGAAACATTGACAAAACATGAAGAATCCATTCAGGTCCTTTCGTCATCGGACGACGGGCTCATGCAATAGTGGACGAATCCCAGCAGAACTTGACCGGCCCGATTCGGTCAACGATGGCGTTGATGGTGCACATGTGTTCGTCGGATAGAGCGACATGCTGGACTGCGTCCCAGTTCTCCTGAATGCGAACTTTGGAGCTTGCCTTGGGAATGACCACCCATCCATGAGCATGGCCCCATGCGAGAAGAACTTGGGCAACAGTAGCGGACACGTCACTCGCGACATGTTGGAGCTCTGGATACGTCGCAACGTCCAGAAGAGACCCTTCGCCCAAACTTGAATAGGCCGCCATGACCATTCCTCGACCGCGGCAATATATCGCCAAGTCTCGCATGAGCGGAGTCCATTGCAGTGGATGAAACTCCACTTGGTTCACATGAATGTCGAAGTGCTCGAGACCAACAAAATGAGCTCTCAAAAAGTTGGAGACACCCACAGCCTTCAATGTTCCTGTGTGGAAAGCTTCCGTCAGCGCCTTCATACTCCCCACGCGATTTGGTTGAAGCAGGGCGCTGTCCGCTCTCTTTCCTTGAGTCCCAGGCCAATGCAGCAACATGAGGTCGATGTAGTCTAGGTTCAGGTTCTGCAGACTCATTTGAATTGCTTCGACGGTCTTTGCGTATCCCATGTGCTTGGGGGATATCTTTGTTGTCACGAACAACTCGGATCGTGTCACAAGCTTGTCGAGGATGGCCTGTTGAATCGCTCGACCCACTGCTTCTTCGTTGCGGTACACCCCCGCTGTGTCAATATGGCGATATCCGACGCATATAGCGTCGTATACCACTCGCTGCGCATCGTCCCCACGCAGCCTGTACGTGCCAATCGCGACCGTCGGGATATCGGCACCAGTCGCCAATTTCAACGCTGATGTCATTTTTTGCAAAATGACACAGTGTCCGGATAAGCTTTCCCTGCCTGTCAGTTTATTTGAAAATTGTTTTCATTTAATATTCCCGTCGACAGCGTTCGTTCCAGTTTTCGCACAAGAACGTTGTACTTTTGGGTACATCATTTCTCAACGAGAGGAAGCGATGTTTTGTCGAATTTCCCACGTGGATGAAAAATTTATCGAGAGGTACTAAATATAAAAATGCCTCTGGCACGTTTTCCGACAGGGGTGAGCAATGCAACATGATTCCAATTTGCACTAGTATTTCTGTTGTATCAAGAAGTGACAAAATGACATTGAGCTAACGTCGCCTGTGCAAAAATCGGTCCGGATATTTCCAGATAATTCATTCACTTTCAATACATCAAACTATTTACTTTGGAGTTGTTCAAATCAATTTGTTCAGTCTCATGTGGCCCGTTGGTATGTGATACGCACGCTCATGCGCTATGTGTCAGATCCGTTCGATTATGAGGCGAGCTAAGCTAAACCGATCGGTGCGATGAAGGGTATACCTGCCGACAAATGACGACGGCATTCCTTCGCCTCCGACATCGCTGGTTCCATTTCAAATGAGTCCATCTCGAGAAGATGCTGGTCGACTTGAATCATTTCTAATGCTTTTTGAAATTGCATTTTAAATTGCAACGGCTGTCCGGATACCAGACAACTTGCAATTCCATGAAATTGATTCAGAAGCTGCTGGACAAGCACGGCATCGAGCGTGTGGTGCAGACGGTGGTGGACGCAAGGAGGAATCCACCCCGGCCGATCCGCGTCGTCGGCCTCGACATCAACACGAATAGCACTGGTTTTGTCGTATTGAACGAACGAGGTTCGTACACTGTCCGTCGCACTGTTGGCATGACAAGGTTGTCGATGCAGGTGGTGTCGAGACGAGTGGACATATATGTACAAAGCATCTTCAAAGCGATGGTCAGATTCTCGACATTGGCGTTGCAATCGCTTCTCAAATCACAGAGCTGCGCAACGAGGTAACGTCGACGACTTCCGTTGCGTGGGAAGTTGGCATCGAGGACTTTCTCCGGACGTTCTCACCGGGTCAGTTTAAGACGAAGGGACTGTTCCAGCTCGCACAACTAAATGGACTCGTATCGTACTGCGCACTCACGACATTTGGCGTGGCGCCGGCTCATGTCCATCCCACCGCGGCACGACACTTTTTCTCACTCAAGGTGCCTGCGGGAGTCGCCAAGAAGAAGGACGAGATCAAGCGGGTCGCGCTGGCCCATGCGATCGCAACCGAACCTGCGCTTCACCTGCCACACATGCCAGTATCTGCTCAATACGATGTCGCCGATGCGTACGTTGTTGCGTCGTACTCATACTGGCGCCGCGTGATCGAGAACTCGATTGCAGCAACTCCAACCGAGTTGAGAGTGGCGCTATGGCGTGACATGGAGAACCAGTTGACGAAACAGATCGCGTCGAACACTGCGAAAATGAAAAAATTTTCCAAGCCAGAGTACTTGGAAGCAGTTTTTCGCCAAGAAATCGACGTGTGGGTGAAAACCCACCGACTGATCCTTTAACCGCTTGCCCGTTAACTGCAGAATACACCATCCGTGCGCTCTTGTCGACGTTCGACGCGGGGATCGACGGTATGTCAGAGGCCTTCGGCGCATTACTCGTTCGAGCTACCACTGGGACCTTTGCGTCCAAGCAAAGTGGAGTCGCCGACGAGACTGTCCAAAGCACGGGAAAAGGGCCTCTCTCCGAATGGAAGACGCTCTGCATGCCCCTCCAGCTGCACAGAGGGATGGATTGCAAGTGTTTGGGACCTACACGCGTAGAGCACGGTGTCGAAGCAACGCGAGCTGCGACACCACATCCACGACGAAGTTCACGTCCTCCTATTGTACTTTGCGTGGACAAAGCAAGCCTACGACGGCCTTCGACCGTCGTCCCTGCCGAGCCACGTGTGCCTCTGTTTCGAGAATAACTAACTCAGGTGACAAATGGATGGTTGCCGTGCACTCGTCATTTCATGTGGCTGGCTATTCATGCTGCGTCATCGGGTTCCTACTCGTGGAGGGATACAGATCGGGGTTGGCCAGCATGAAATCCTTCTTGTACGTGAGTTTCCGGACCGCGACGTCGATCGCTTTTTCAAACGCGACTTCGACGTTCCGAAACGAGTTGACGATAAAGTCCGTAACGTATTCGGTCGTCCGCTTCTCGAGGCTGATGTTGGGCATGATGAACTGGAACACGTCCGTCAAATGAATGAGTTTTCCTGCTCGCGACGGCGAGTGCCGCTGGACAAACAATTTGAACTTGGACGTTGTCGCGGGGTTCTTGGCGTCCCCTTCGATCACGATCCTACAAGCACGAGCGTGAAACGACAGCCAAACGGGTCGACTATGACGCACCATCCGCTTTGATGCACGCGCATGACGCTTTCGTCGAGGGGGTAGCACTCGTCCTCCAGGATTGACTTCCACACAATGCACACGCGATTGGGTTCAAAGTACCGTCGATACAGATACCGCGCCGAGAGCGGGCCCGACGCGTTTGCGACCCCGTTCCGCGGGGTGTACTTGAGATAAGCTGTATTGGCGTCAACCATGTCGATGATTTCGTAGTCTTCGCCCCACTTGGCCGACGTTTCCTTGCCCAGCGAGACGTTCCAAGCCGCCTCCGCGAGAAATGGATACGGCACCTCCATTGTCACGCACCGGACGGACTCGCTGATCAGCATCTTTGTGATGTCGGAGCACACGTTGACCTTGTGCAGGTCGTCGTCGGTTGCGTCGAGCAGGCCGCATTGGAGAAAGACACCTACATTGGATAGCAGTAGGTAGAGTTAAAAGACGCCGACACGAATGAGTTTCGAAAACCGCAAGGGTGAAAACTACAGATTTAAAATAGGGAAAAAGTGATTTCAAATGAACAACACGCATCGACCGTGGCGCGTCGAGTTAAAGAAATTCGTCGTCGAGAAGTATATTTCTAGAAAAGCCAACATCTGGAAATATACAACGCGATGAAAACGTCGCTCTCAAATGTCATCATGCACAACCCAATGCGACGCTGGACGCACCTGTGAGAAGCTGCCGCTGCCGTGTGAGCAATGCATTGATGCCATGAAGCCGGGCGGACTTGTCAGCAACGAGCCTTAAAGATTTCCATTCGTCGTTCTCAAAGACCTATGGATTGTGTCAAGAACGCAACGCGGTGTGACAGGGTCCTACCGCAAGACGCGGCTTCTTGGCGAGGAGAGTCTGTAGCGTGTCGATGAATTCGCTCTGTTCGGATACCTTCTTGCGCAGCTTTTCGTTCTCGATAGACGATTCCTGCCGGTGGGACGCGAGGTCGCGTGCAATGTTTTCCCAGCTTGACGCAAACGTGGCATCGATTGCTTTCATCTTCGTAAGAAAGTCCAGTTGATCTTCGAGCTGCTGCACTTGTGCCTTGAGTTCCAAGTGTTCGCCCTGGCGCTTTCGAATGTGTTTCTTGTAAGCCTCTCGCTTCGCACGTTTTCGAGCGGTCTCCCGGTCAACTTCCTCTCCTCCACCACCCGCATCGCTGTCGCTTGACGACGACGCGGCCGATCCTCGTTTAGTTCCCGCCGCCCGAGGTGGCAGGGTCGCCACTGATGAGTTGTTTTTTCCGTCCAACGACAATGTGGTTGAGCGCAACCCATCCGGCATGACGTCCAGTGACACGACGTCCTTTGGGTCTTCCGTCATGAAGAACGAGTGATCGATCGCCGAAACGTCATCCAGCAAGAGCGCGTCCACGAACGACATGTTGTCACCGGCGACGAAGTTGCAGTTTGGAAACCAAGCGAATGCGGATAAATCATCCGGATATCATGCTCATCCGGACATTCTGGAACTCGCCAATTTGGCGGGTATTCAATGGTCCGACCAGTCGGCCCATTGAATTACCAGGATAATATTGAAGCAATCCGTGTCGTCAGTACCGCACGCCAAGTTGCCCACGCGACCAGCGCCGAGCCCTGACAAGGCATGGTCGGGGCCAAGGGCACTGAAGGCTTGCGCGAAAGCCACGGGACGGCTGGAGGTTTAGTGCACCATGCAATGGATTTGTGCCAGGGGCATGCACAATCAAATGGCATCGACACACAATACGCACGGCGACAAGCGCCATCATATCATGCATGCAATTGATTGCAAAGAAACGATGCCTTGAATTCTACTCACATAGAAATCGGTGTATATAAGATCTGGCAATGTCGTTATGAATTTGCGGTCGTCTCGAAAATGGGAATCATGACGACACTAGTTGACCTTTGATTTTGTATGCATCCGCCTCCGCTCGCCCGCAATTACCACCCCAACACATCCCGGTTTTGCTGGCCACTGGACGCAGTTTCGCGACCATTGTACACTGTCGCGGGTGGCCTTCGTTAAACCTACCACCCAGGCACAAGTCGCCGAGGCGAAACACTCTGCCAAAAAGCTCCTTTCGGCGCTTTCGGATTTTGAATGGAGTCAAAACTTCAAGATGTGGTCAAGTTGAACGTATCACGAATGTCTCAGGGGACTGTACCCAGTTGCAAGAGTATAGGCCATACACAAAATACCGGATAAGGGGTTGCATCCGGATACCCCTCGACACATCGCTCTTTAGCCGTGTGAATGTCGTCGCGCAAATCATCCATGTCACATGCGCAACGAGGCACGTTGAGTTTACTTCCATCTCATGAGGAGTCGATGGTCAAAGTATCCTTCTTACCGAGAATGCCGAGCCTTGTCAGTTCTCCGTGGTGGCGGTTTCTATCAAGAACTACTAGTAGTATAGAAGTTTGTTGCCAGCACCCTCGCCAGTGACGGGACGGTTCTGTGGGGATTGTCTCCTATCACACCCCCACGTTACTTAGTCGTATTGCTCGAGATCGAAATGAATTCACCTCGAGCTCATACTTAATTGCACAGTAATTTGTTGCAAGTCATCTAAAGACCGAAAAAGTATGCCAAGTACTGAGACAAACAATGTATCGTTGAAACACTACGTAGTAACACAATTTGAATGTTTTACCTATTTGCATGTGGTGAACGTCGGTGCAACGTCGATGTTGTAAGGTTTAACTGATATGACCACAACGTTTAAGAATAAAACGATTACCCTTCATTGCGACAGGCAGTAAACTATTTTTGTCCGAAAAGCACTAGCTATTTCAACATAGCTGCCGGACCCACTTGTATTCCAGAGCTCCTTCAAATAAAATGAGTTACTTTCATTCTTCTTACAAGTCGTAAATTGTTTTAATCTGGACATTTCTACTTTCTTCATGTTGTATACACAAACGAAATATCGGTTGGACGTTATCTTGATTTCCTCTAAATATTCTTAACCAGTCAAAACAAAGTTTTCCATGATGTTGAGAAAAATCGAGTGAGGTTGGTCGATTTAGAGAATTCGTACCATCAATATTCGACGCCGAGAGCACTCGGGTTCCTTATAGCGTGAAGCCTTTTTCAAAAATCGATTGAGCTGCTTCACACGAGCATATGATCCAGATAACGTTATTTGGGATTTCGGGAAAATATACCTTGCCAGAAACGCGTATCCGGATATCCAAATGTGTATGAAACGGTTGGATTCTACATAGGAGCTCCTGCGTCGAGGGAATGTACCTCATACGTGCACAACTGTATTAAATGTCAGTATAAAGCGTACGTTTCGATACGTGAGTACGGATGTGAAAGTTGCACAAATTCTTGTTGCATTTTCAGAACCAAGCAAGCGATCCCTCAACGAGGATGGGGGCGATGGATGGTGGCGTCGAGACCAACGTGACGGTGGACGTTGAGCCTTCGCTCACGATCAAGACTTCCGTGAGCATCTACTTCACGATCTTCGCGGTTGCATGGATCGTATTCCTGTACTTGCAAAAGCGCAAGCCGAGCATCTATGCTTGTCGCAACGAAAGCACCGAAACGGCGTCCGTCGCGGTGGACTCGGGGACCATGTTTGGATGGATCAAGTCGACTTGGACAGTGAGTGATGACGTTTTGTTTGAGTTTTGCGGCCTCGACACACTCGTCTTTTTGCGCGTACTCGCTCTTGGACGCAAACTCGCATTGTGTGGGATTGGTTTGAGTGCAGCGCTCTTCCCGCTTTACGCCACGGGAACGAATCCGGATGAAGAAGCGGGCCGACGAAAGGATATTGACCCTCTGGAACGTATTACCATGTCGAACTTGAGCAACGGCGAGCCGCGGCTGTGGGCGTCCGTGGTTGCCATGTACTTGATGAGTTTCTATGCCATGTACTTGTTTCGCGCCGAGTATCAGTACTATGTGAAGCGCCGGCACGAATTCCTCAGCCGCGATGACCTACAACAGTACACTGTGCGTCCATCCCTTCCCGGCATTCTTCGACCTCACGGCGTTGTAGGTGCTCATCAATGACTTACCCCTGAGCTTGCGCACACCCCACACACTCAAGTACTACATGGATTACTTGTTTCCTCAAGACGTGCAGGGTGTCACCGTCGCGATTGAGTGTGCGGACCTGGAAAAATCTGTCGCGAAGCGCGAAAAAACGCGCAATTCGCTGGAGCATGCGATGGCCGTGTCGGCGCAGACTGGCACGCGCCCAACGTACCGCCCCAAGAAGGAACTGCAAAAAGAATACGACGCGATTGATTATTTCACGGAAAAACTCGCGAAATTAAACAAAAAGGTATCATGCCGCCACCGGGGTCGGGTGTCAACCTCTCCATCGGCGTGCCTAGGTCATGGACAAGAACGACTACCTCATCAAGAAGCAGCAAGAATTGGAAGCCGAGTGCGTTGCCACGGGCGTCGAAGCGGCAGCGTTCGCATCCGCGGCGACCGTCGGCGTTGCGATGGGCGGCGTGGTGGGGCTCCCGGACGACTTGCATCGCCATATTAAAAATGGTATACGATCGCATGTGAGGAATCGGCGTGGCGGTGACCGAGATGGATGGCTAGGCATCACCCGCAGCTCGGCTTTTGTCAGCTTCACGTCGCTTCAAACGGCGCAAACGGCACAGCAAATCTTGCAGACGGAGAACCCAATGGAAATGGAAATCGTCGCGGCGCCGCAGCCCGACGACATTGTGTGGGAGAACATTGGTCGGTCCAAACAAGAAAAGGACTCGTGGCGCTTGATTTCCACGGTACGAACACGTCCGCGATACAATTGTGTGGTTGGTGGGCGTTTCGAATCGAGTTGTCGAGTCCCGCGTTGCCGAACTGGTCTGTGTGGAAGGCGGCGATGTTGTCGATGTCTAGCTGCATGGACCTGCTTTGATGCGCCCTCACTAAACCTGTTTGGTCTAGGCCATTTCGACGGCGGTGATTTTGTTTTGGACGATTCCGACCGCGGCGGTCGTGGCGTTTTCGACGGTCGACAACCTCCAAGTAAAGCTGAATTTGACCCAGTTCTTCCAAGACTACCCGTGGATGATTCAAGTATTCAAGCAAATCAGTCCGTTGGGGCTCGCTATCATGACGGCGCTCGCGCCCATGATCATGACGTACCTGAGCAAGCGCGAAGGCCACCCGAGTGGCGCCCAGGTCAAGGGGTCGACCTTTGCCAAGCTCATTTACTTTCAAACGTTTCAGATTTTCTTCGTGTCGGTGATCGCCGGGTCCCTCATTGAGTCGTTGGCGAAAGTCCTAGACCAACCGCAGCTCCTCATCAAGATGCTTGGGTCGTCGATTCCGGCTCAAGCGACCATGTTTATGACGTACCTCATCGTGAAGATTGGCGTCGACCTAGACTTGGAACTCCTCCGCGTGATGCCGCAGATTCTCGGCCTCGTGTACAAACTGTTTGCCCCGAAAGTGACGGCCCGCGAGCGCCGGTCCCCGTGGTTTGGGCTGCAACCAGCGACCATCCCTGGCGATTTCGACACGGGCGGCGCGCTGCCCGATTATTTCTTGGCGCTGCTGCTCGTCGTAACCTTTTGTGCGATCGCGCCACTGCTCAACTACTTTGCGTTGATGTACTTTGTCGTGGCCGAGCTCGTGTTTCGTCGCCAAGTGCTATACGTGTACGACCCGTCGCCGCACTCGACCGGCGTGTACTGGCCCCAGCTCCACACATTTCTCGTGGGCGCGCTGCTTTTGGCCCAAGTCACGTTTCTCGGCATGATCTCGCTCAAGGTTGCCCCTGGCCCGATCGTGGCCGCCACAGTCCTGCCGTTCCTGTCGGCCGTGTACTACTTGTACATTGAAGGAGTATTCCCCCGGTCGGCCAAAAACCTTCCGCTCTTTTCGTGCGCGCGCTTGGACAAGCAGCGAGCGTCGCAAGAGTTTTCAAACCTGTCGAGCGCGTTCATCCAGCCAGCGTTGACTGCCAGTGGCCCGATCAAGCCCGACTACAGTGAGCTCGCGACGTGCGTCGAGGATCATCCCCAGACCACCCTCGACAACGCGCACGGATCGGCCCAAGGGGGTGACTTGAAGGGGTTCCACATTTAGGCAGCGACCGACCTCTGCTTCATGTGTCGACGTGTGTGCGTTTCCCACTGCAAACGGCGTCTCGGACGATGTAGGTAGATTGTGAAACATAATGGCATGACTCGCCTCAAGACATGGATGCCTCTGGGGGCTTGTGGCACTCGTTTGGCACGTCCTCGTGAAGCAGCAGCACTGCACCTGCAGTGTCCATGGCCTCGCCGCATGTCCTGGACGCCGAGTCCAGCAACCCGTCTACCCGCCTCGAGGAATTCGCACCAGCCCGGACATGCCCGAGAGCGGCCCCTTCCATGGATAGGAACGAAGCACTGATGGACACCGCGACGTCATTCAGCGACTCAGATGGCGCGACTGGCTCGGCGACCCGAGCTTAGTTGTTGTGGCGCGCGCGTACAGAGTCTCGTCAGGCTGCCGTGTGACTTACAACAACTCATCGTTGGAAGTGCGACATTTCATGATTTTTTTGAACAAAAAATGGAAAAGAAGTAAAAGATTTTCTAAGAGTCCTTGTCCGCGGGTGGTACACTCTTGCGCCGGCCGGGGGGGAGGTCGACTTGATCGTTGTGCCCACCACGAAGCAGGACGCTGCCAGTTGGCAGAGGAAGGTGGAGCACACTGCGCATGAGCACGGATGCCTGCTGCATGCGTTGTGTACGCGAGATGCGGTCGCGCGAGCGTTGAAGACATTTCTGCCAACAGCATGCCAAGGTTGATGGTATGGTGGCATACCACCTCGTACGATTCGATGCGACGGTCGCACGATTTCAAACCAAGCAAGGAGTTTCGACGCCACGATGTGCGCGCGCAGCGAGCATAACATGTCGGGAATACGCATCCAAATGTTGGCATGGTCATGGCTACCACGGTGTTGTGTGGCGAAGTTGCGGCGACGTGGGTGGCACGAGCCAGATGATCCCCCATGCCGGTGCCTGGACACTCCCCAACGAAAGAACTGCTCTCCCGTCCGGCAGGCACGTGCTGTGGCCCTTGCTAGCCAACTGTACGATACATGCGTTGTGCTGCACGCCGCGTTGGACAGGGCGTCGTACGATTCGACACGGTCGAACGAGTTTGTCACCCAGTTCGCCAGCAACGGGAACGCGTCCCCGGCTGACGCGGAGTCCGTCGCGGAGGCAAGACGTGTGAATGCAGCCGAGAATCGGTGCGAACATGAAGTGGGTGGGTGTCCCCGCTCCGGGCGGAGTTTGTAATGTATAAAATTAATTATATGTATTGTAGTAGGTTCATTCGAATTGCCGCGGCTGGTGTGCGAGCCACGGGCGCACCATCGATTCCAAGCAGTCGTTCCTGTTTGTCGTGGCGCCGTTGTCACTCGGCAACGGCCCAGAGCTCGGCGCGGCGAGGATGCCTCTACTCGCCGTGGTCACCGGTTGGGACGTGGCACGGACATGCCGCGGGGCTTGTTCACGGTGGGCGCACCGAAACAAGGAACCGATGTGGTGGCACCCACAGTGGCAGGTGGCGTCGCCACATGGTACATCCGGCAGACCAAGATAAGTTGTCTTGACAGGGGGGTGCGGCATGGAGTTGCCACGTTTGCCATGGCCACGGCATTCTTGAACTTGCGCTCAACTTGCATGTCGTCGCTGTGTACGTTCAACGGGTGCAGCGTCCCGGCCATGCCCGCCTCGTCCAAGTGCACCACGCACAAGCACCGCCAGCAGTGTAGCGTCGACGCGTGCACGAACCAAGTGTACGCTCGCCACTTGTGCGTACGCCACGGAGGCAAGCGCCTGTGCTCGTATGCCGGGTGCACGAGCAACGCTCGAAATGGCTCTCGATGCTGCAAGCACGGTGCGGCCTCCATCAAACAAACGTGCTGTGTGGACGGATGCACCAAGATTGCGCACGCCCGACGACTCTGTGTGTCCCATGGAGGTGGCCGACGGTGCATCGTTGACGGGTGCCAAACCCACGCCAGACGGCGAGGGTTCTGCATGCGCCATGCTCCACATGCAGTCTCCCCCACGCCCTCCCGGCCAAAGGATTTCGATCCATTCGATCCAGTCCATCACGTCAAACCGACGGAAATCGAAATTGCCGCCGCCTGCGATGCGTTCATGGAAGAGTTTGACCTGGCCCTACTCGACGGGTGTGCCTTCGACTTGGACGCGTACCTCATGCTGGACACGGTCTCGCCTGCCACGTTTCCGTAGCCGATTTCGTTTAAACTTATTTATACAAGCCTTCGATTGTGTGCAGAGCTTGGCCATTCGAGCGCCGAGGATATCCATGGCACAGGCGCAACCGTTCCGCTGTCTCTGAGACCACCAGTCGATGGGGTTGGCGCATCGAGATGAGAATGGCACTTCGCCACGAATGGCCACCATGTCACGAGTCGTTGCTACATGCAGTGGAAACGTCGAGATGTCCACCGACAATGCAGACGACTTTGGAGCCAAGAAGGCCATTCCATGCAACACGAGCGTGCATTTGGTACGCCGAACTGGCATGGCAACGTCTGCGGCGGCTTGTTCCTGTCGGCAACGAAACCCTGTCCATCCATCCCAGTATCGAGCGTGATTCATATGTGAGCAACTGACGGGCACACGACCGACCTCTGTAACATTTCGTCGTCCGTACGTAGCTCTGTGATCTTGTCGATGAAGTTGGAGGGACAGGAAGCAGACGGAGGCACGAATGGGATGGAGGTTGAAAGACGAGGAAGGAACTAGCGGCAGGTGGGAGAAGCCCATTCGCCAGGAAAGGCCAACTGGGCATAATGCGAGCACGACATGACAACAATGTGACGTCGCTCTTTACTGCAACTGACTTGTTGCCTGACGAAAACGACTGTAGAAGGCACAAAAACACCTCCTTCCGTTGCAAGACCATTATGAGGGACAGGGCAGTGCTGAAGTTCTCGACAGAACCGGGTGGTCTGACGGACGACACAGCGTACTCCGCGTCATATTTCGCACTGCATCCGAGCGCGTTCCCACGATTCAACTTGCCAAGCCTGACGAATGACTGCCAGTCTCGCCATCGTCCTTCGACACGCCATCGCGCCATCCAGAGATACACGTCGCGATCTTTTACTTCCGCAACGCCGTGGCTTTCGAAGTGGCTCATCCGCGCTGGCCCAAAACGCGACGACGACATTGTTGACAAATCACAACGTGCGGTTCTCGCAATCGGTTTCACTTTGTAACGGTTTCATGAAACCGCTCCTCGTCCAACCGCCGCCAAACCACGCACCCACGCTCGTGTTTTGAACAGCACTCAAGGCAAAATGCTGTCGGCCGCACAGGGAACCGTCCATGCGGCCAAGGGTCCTCCTCTCACAGCGGGAGGTATGCACGTATAAGAAGCGTTGTTTTGTCGCGATCACTGACACTTCTTTGGCTTGTCCACTCAGGTGTTATCCCCGCATCGTGTGGCCATGCGACGTGTGCATCGGGTCTGCCGTGCAAAGTAGGAAAGAAATCGCTGTGTAACGTTGAGGGATGCTCGCGATTTGCCCAGTCGAAAGGCAAGTGCGTCAGCCATGGCGGGTTCCGGACGTGCAGCCAAGCCCGGTGTTCATCGCATGCACGGCAAGGAGGGTATTGCCAGCGGCATTGGCACGTGTTTCAGGGTGAAGGAGACGCAGGAAGCGAGGCACAGCCCACGCGCGATTGTCCAGTGGCGACACCAACGGACGTGGCGACGGTCGAGGGGGCCGTCGATTCTCGACCGCGACGAGTTGAAGTGCCCACGATGGGTCTGGTGGATGACAAAGAAGATCCGCCAGAAGTGACGTTGGCAAAGCAAGAACTTTTCGACATGACCGGTCCCGGCCTTTGGATGTTTGAGATTCAAATATAATGGACGATGGAGCCCGCTCGTTCCAGACATCGACCACCTTCGCCGCCCACTTCCCCAAAGATGAACGACGTTCGCTCTATCCTGGTTTAACTCGTGCCCTTGGACGAGCATGCGTTGAAAGGGTGAACAAATGTGCATGCTGGTAACCATACTTTGCAGCGTCAAAAGAGAATGGTGGCAACCCCCAGGCGACCTTTCACGCCACAGGTTCTAGGCCATAAACTCCTGCGTTGCAGGAGGCGGGGCCAGCGAATTCGTATGTCTTTGGTTAAGTCGCAACTGCAGCGGACCGGGCGGAGACGATAACATGTCGCCATATGCATCGTCGAAACGTCTCGTTTGGAACTTGCAGCTCGACTTGGAACGCCAAAAACGTCTCGTTACCCAAAGCAAATCAACCCCCCCCCACCAAACGATGAAGCAAGGGTATGGGATGCACCTGGGCCACAACTGCTTCCGTTCACTCTGCGCCAACTCCTTCCCTGCTCTGGCGATCTCCCCTTCTCACGTTGACAGAGGGTGGTCTCGACCTTGGCTGATCGGTCCATGACGTTGTGGCGACACAAATCGCGACCGACGCAATCGTCAGGTACCAAACGATCAAGGAAAGAACAGCACATGACGAACCGCGTATCCATCGAACAGACGAGCTGTATCGTCGTCTGCAGGGTGCGAGCATGCATCGTTGCTTTGATCAGATGACTACTCCCGTGAGAACGGGGCGTTCGATATGAGTGCACGTCTCGCTGACAGAGGTAGTACACACAACAGCGACACCGCTCCGTCGGGTCGGCGCGCTGCCAGTGTGCGCATTGCACACACGATCCGCGTCGCCACCGAAGTTGCCAAAGCGCTGAACGACGATTCGACCCTTTGACGTCCGAGATGCCAACATGCACCAGAACGAGGGCGATGCTGCGTGATACAACACAATGGCAAGGGACGCCGTTGCAGACCGTTCATGCGCTGCTAGAACGATGACAGGACTTCCCTACGAACGTATTGTGCCGACACCTCGGCTGGGTCGGCCGAATCCACGTCAAAACCGGCGATGACTTGAGTTCTCGTCTCTGTCAGGAGGTAGACGGTCCGCATCTGTAGCCTTCGTTCTGCTGTCGGTGGCATAGCGTTCGATCGACTTGGCCGGTCGGATTCGAATCGGAGCGCAATATCACGACAGCGGGACGATTTCCACCCGAAGCCAGGGACTTGGCAAATTCGTTTGGAGAAAAGCACGTTCCATGTCCACGAATCCGTCGCAGCAGCACTAGTGAGGATGGGAACTTGCTACAGGAACGGATGCCCCACTGCCGCCCTCCTCAATACCGCCTCAATGCTCGTACCATAAACGCCTGCGTCTTGTTCCGTCGACGCTGCACGCACGGCAACTTTGTTTCCGCCGTGGCGGATGCGTCGTCAACGCCCGACTTGGCATGCCGTGTTACAAGCATGGCGCCACCTCTGGCAACGTCCTCTGCCTGGTTCAAAGATGCGACCAGACTGCGCACGCCCACAAGTGGCTCATGGCAGACGATGGCAGTAGTACGTTTTGTTGTAGACTTGGATAGTCTCATCACGGACAGTATCATCATCTTCTGCTCGTTGAGTGCTTGAACAGCCACGATCCCTTCTCGCTCCAATTCCTCTATCGATGGCTTGAACGCGTGCCCTCGCTCCGTCTACGCTGGTCGAGATGGTGTACGGGCCACAAGACCTCAGCACTGGGAGAATGACCCCTTCCCCCTCCGTCGCAATTCCGCCACTGCGTCGAAGCGGATCAAGTCGGTATGAGCAACATCCCCACACACCACACACGAAAGAAACACGCTCTGGCCGGCACAAGCGCCCATCGCCATGGCCTTTGAAGTGCACTTCGTTCTGGATTTAGAAGGCCATGAGCCCTTGACACAAAGAGACCGCCACGTCCTGTCTTGAAGTGGCTGACAGGTTTTCTTACCCATGGGGAAGCTGGGGGGAGGGTCGATTCAGTAGTTGGAGGGGGGGTCGTTTGCGCGATGCACAAATTTTGCACCCCTGGCGGTAGCACGACGCACGCAATGTTTCGAGAGTGTGAAAACGATATGCCACGCTAAAGATAGCCGTTTGTCGATTCCAAGGGTTGGTCTTTGGGGGGGCTGAAAATGCCAGGCCTTTCCACGCTTGACATGAGTGTCCGGACCCATCCCGAAGCGATGACGACGATCCCCCGAGCGACGTTTCTCCGCCCGCGGTCGCCCACCTGTTCGGACCCCTCGACTCTTGCGCACCGTGCGAGTCGGATGGTCAAGCGGCCATCCCGTCCTGGATCTGGGAGCAGCCACCACGTCGGGGCTACGTCGGACGCGCGCAGGCTCACGTCCAAGGTGTCGTACTACTCGACCATGCGCATCCACGTCAAGCGCGTGCAGTACGCGCTCGAGGAGGAGAAGCGCACGTCGTTCTACAAGGAGCTGGCCGTGTACTTGGTCTTTCTCTTCATCATGCTCGTCACGGTGTGTGAGCTCCGCGTTCAAGTCCCGTTCGAGCACAACGACGGCCTCGACCAGGTCTACTTTTCGCAGCAATTCCCCAACCAAATGTCCCCCAAGACGATCCACGACGTGAACAACGTGGACGACATTTGGGACTGGTTCCAGGGGGTTCTCGTTCCCGGCTACTACAACACGACCCAGCGCAACAGCTTTCGTGTGTCGAGCGTGCAGGTCCGCTTCAGCCGCGTGCAAGGGCGGCCATGTCGCACCGTCACGGCGCTCGTGGCGCTCTTCCCAGCGCAAACGTGCTACCCCGCGTTTGAACACGGCAGCCAAGACACAGCCCCGTACGGCGACGACGGGTTTGGCCACCCCTTTGCATATGAAACGGGACTGCGCCCGCTGCGCCGGTCGCTCCAATACACACCGAATTTGTGGAACTTTCGCATGGACTATGGAACGGGTACGAAAGCGGCCTGCATGCTTCATGTTGGTGACGGGAATGACGTTGTAGGGGGCTACACGGTGTACTTGCCGCGAGACGACGCGGCGGTCGGCGTCGCCATGGTCGACGCCATGGCCGAGACAGTCGTCCTCCCCAGCACGCGATATATAGCTGCGACGTGGGTGTTGTACAACCCGAGCACGGACGTCGTGAGCCAGCTCCATGCGCTGTTTGAAATCAGCGCGACGGACCGGGTGCAGATGTCGTACCGAGTCAGCAGCTTTGAGCTCCGAGACATCCACTCGATCGACGCGCTCGCGCTCGACACGCAGAGTTTGCTCATGGTGTTTCTGGCCGTCGTCACGCTCGGCTTCAGCTACCGCGAAGTGCAATCGATCGGCGACGGCGGCGTGCGGTCGTACTCCAAGTCCGTGTGGAACTATTTTGAAGTGATCCAGATCGGGTGCCTCTACGGCCTCGTCGTGGCCTGGTTCTTGTACGTTGTGGAGTGCCACCACATCGTTCCCACGCTCCAACGCATGGTGCAGGACACGTCGTGTACAGCGCCGACGAGGTACACGGATATGACATCCCCAAACGAATGGCTAGCATTCGCTTGGGTCTGTTTCGTGGTCGTCATCTTGTGTCGAGTAGTGGTCGCGACTGCTTTGTCGAGCTCACGTCGTTGGCCGACCTTGTGGACACAATTCACAATGTGGGGGCGACTCTGGCGCTTGTGAGTGCCGCGATCGTGTTCAAGTACCTCCGGCTCAACACACGGCTCAACATGCTGTGGGAGACGCTTCGACTGGCGGCCAAGGACCTGGTTGCGTTTGTCTTTATCTTTATGTTTGTGTTTTTTGGGTACGCGATCATGGGCTTCCTCCTCTTTGGCACGCACTCGCCCGACTACCGGAGCCTGTCGGACAGCTTGACGGCGTGCTTTCAAATGCTGCTGGGCGATTTCAACTATGCGTCGCTGTCGGCTGCAAACCCGGCCATGTCGGGCCTGTTTTTCTTTTCGTTCATGATTCTGGTGTTCCTGATCGTGGTCAACATGTTTGTCGCGATCTTGAGCGAGTACTACACGCTCGCGCAAGCGGCGAAGCGCGAGACGGACGCGAAGAAGAAGATGCTGCTCCATGCCACGACGGACGACGACCAGGTCGTCGAGTACGACGTGTTCAAGCAGGTCGTGTCGTTTGTACGAGATCTGCGATGGCGCGTCAAGTTTAGCCGCACGGAACCAGTGCCCGTCGTCGGCAACTCGTGCGTCCTCGTCGTCGACTATGCGTACTTGATGGCCGAGCGCGCGCGGCTGCGGACAAACTTTCGCATGGCGATCTTGGTCGTGCGAACGTGCATTCGATGGTTTCCTCGACCGTTTGACCGCCCGTCCGACGGCAACCCACGCCTCGCCAGCGTCGGCATCCACCCTGGCCTCCCCCCCAAGGCCCGCCCCACGCGGCATCTCAATTACACGAAATTCCCCGTCACCTATGTACCGCTCCATTCCAAGTCGGCCGTCGCCGCCACCATGATCGACCAGCTTGAGCCAGGCATGGTGCTCGATCTCGATGACGGGTCCCTCACCTGCGACCGGATTTGCCTTGAAGTCCTCGGGCCACAGGAACTGTACTTGACACACGATGCCAACGACACGGATGACATGGATCCAAACGAACGACGTCCACCGTCGCGGGCGCACTTTGGATTGCATCACGTGCATCCGACACTTGGCAGTGGCAACCACATCAAGTGCTGCCGCGTGAGGTACCAAGGGGAGATCATCCTGGCGGGCCACGAGTCGTGTGTTGTATCGAGGCGTGTGTGGGTGAAATATCTGGTGGCAAGGCTGTGGCGCGTCGTGGCCTCTGTGTTCAAGTCGTCGTGGTGGCGCCTCCGATGCACATCGTCGTCGCCGCTCGTGGCCAAGCGGAAGCGGCTCATCTCGGACGACGACCTCGCCATGCTGTTGCGGGCGCACATGACCAAAGACGAGAGTTTGTCGTGCCGATTTGACGAACTCGTGCGGCAGTTCCGACTGTTCCTGGCAAAGAAAGCGCGGCAAGGCGCGGTGCGAATCCCCAGCCACGACTTGGAAACGTGCGTGCTGCACGAAGCAATTGCGTTTGTCGAACGCTTCCCAAAAGCGCTCCTGCCTCTGGACAAGCGGGAACTTGTCGGGTACAAGTACGTCCCGTCGCCGACCGACACGGCCACGATCCGGCTCCCCAACAGCATCGCCAGGCTGTCGGAATTCCTCGCGCAGAATGCCCACGAAGTGTGGTCAGAGAGCCGCATTGCCCAAGGGTGGAAGTGGGGCCCCCATCGCGATAACGACAAGAAACTCCATCCCGACTTGGTAACGAGCTATCTTTTTCCGTCCCCCATGTGCATCCCCTTGTCCAACCTCACGCGACTACCTTTGCGTGTAGCTCGCATACAATCAACTCACGGACCACGCCAAGCAGTTTGACCGAGAATCGTCCATCGAAACACTCAAAGTCATTCAGGCGCTGGGCTACGTGATTCATCCAAAGGGCTCGTCGTCTCAGCATCCCACGGCCGCCGCCGCTGGCACGGCAGTCCCTTGCAACGACGCGGGGACGACGACCCAAGTATGGGACGTTGAATTCGGCATGCCCGCGCCCCCCGGCGACACGTACACTCCCAAACCGATCGCGACAGCCGACGTTCACTTGTCGGGGGAGCTCCAGTCGCTTGTTGAACTGCTCGCGGAAAACTCACACGACCTGTGGGCGAAAAAGCGGATGGAGGAAGGGTGGGTATACGGCCCCAAGCGCAACGACGCGACCAAGGAGCACGACGGGCTCGTGCCGTACGTGTATCTGACCGCGGAGGAGAAAGACATGGATCGCAACAGCGCCGTCCAGACCGTCAAGTGCATCCTGCGCTGTGGGTTCACGTTTCAACACAAACGAACGAACGCCAAGTTCAGGTAGCCTGACCGAGTGCTCATTCTTCACGGGGGGAGTGTTCATACGACTTGGTAGAATGTTTGGCGCGCCACAGAAAGCATCCAACCCAGACCTTTCCACGACCGTTCCTAACATCTCCGGGGGGAAGGACACTGCGGTGCAGGGGCCTGTTCCGTCCACCAAGGCGTTGGTGCTTATGCCGCCGACACATACCCACCCGGCCGCCCACGACCCGTCTCTTCACGTCCCGAACCAGCTTTGCATTCGTATTGCTCCATAACATGTCTGAGCTGGCTGGGTTGGCGCGCGACGATAGTGCTTGGCATTGTGTGCCCCATTCGACATGGAAGCTTGAGAAGAAGAGAGAGGGATGGATGATGGTTCACAACCTGCACGTCGTTCTTCGCCGTGAATGAGCAACGCAGTGCCAAACGAGCGCGGCGCGGTCGTTGTCGTGGGGAATCGGGCGTGACAACGTACCATCCGAAAGACGAACTCGGTGCGCAGATCACGACGTAGCGTAGTCCCGCGGATGGTCATACATGCCGTCGAATTTTGCGGCAACGCGTATGCCAGGTACGCGCATCTTTGATGTCTGCCGTACGGACGAATGGCATCGGTGGCCCAGCCTCTTCCAAACGTGGTGTTGTCGAGCGGTGCTCTCTATGGATGCTGCGGCAAGGCTGCGATGACGGCTGCGACCATGGAAGCGAACGGCTCGGTGTCCATTGTCGTGTTGTACATACACACTTGCTGCCACGACAGATTCAATAGATCGAACTTCATTGGATTAAAATCAGATCATTTTATCCAGTAAAAACGACTCTCGACGATTTGAGTGGGGAGATCTGGACGATCCACAAAGATTTTCAAAACTTTTTAACCAATCCGCATTCGTTATTTTATACCAACTCACGAACTTGCGATCGACTCGAATTGTACGTAGATCCCATCGAAGGCACGGTGGGAATTCGACCGATGCTACGCCGCTTGCTGCTCGCGACGCTGGTCGCCACCGCCATTCACGGCGTGCGGTTCGACGATCGAGTTGTGTGGATGCCGCAGGCAAAACTATACGTACAGGACGCGGCTACCCCGTCCGAGGATGCACTCTCGCAGGCCATCGCGGCTTGCGACCTCACCTGCATCAAGGACAAAGTTACCCGCACCATTGCGTTTGTGCATCGTCAAATGAGCACGTTTCCAGCGCCCGGCCTTGCGCTGTCGGTGGTGTACGCGAATCGAACTGTGCTTGCCCAAGGGTTTGGCCTTGCCGAGGTATTTGCTGCGTGTAGCGGCGTCTCGTCATACGCTCCTGCGTAGCACGGCAACCGCAAGGCGGTCGTGACCCCACACACGCTCTTCGAAGTCGGGTCGTTCTCGAAAACGTTTGTCGCCGTGGCCATCGCTGTCCTTGTACGTGTGCCGTAGATGCGGAGGAGGTTCATGCAGGGTATTCGTTCAGGTCGACGAAGGCAAACTGACCTGGACCGACTCGGTGCAACAGCACTTGCCGTGGTTTGAATTCGCCGACGCGTATGCGACGCAATTCACGACCCTTGCCGACCTCGCCGCCATGAACTCTGTCTTGGGCGATTACGAAGGCGACGACGTGATCGCAACGGGGGTGTATCTCACCGAGAAGAACCTTGTCCACGCGCTTCGCCATTTGAACACAACGCGGCAGGTCCGTCCGGGGTATGCGTACAGCAACCTGAACTACGAGATTCTCGGCCAAGTGATCGAGGCGGTGACAAACCAGCCGTGGCACGAGTACATGCGCAGGGCGATTTGGACGCCCCTCGGCATGACCAACACAGTCGGACGGGCACAGGACAGTCGCTCGAGCATCTCGGGGGGGCATTTTCACTGCAATGGACAAGTCCTCGGTCCGTTCGATGTCACCAACTCGTCCCGGGTGATGCTCCGGCCCGGCGACCACTACGCCGCCGCAGGGTCCATCTTGTCGACGGCGGCCGACCTGTCCAAGTTTTCCGAGTTTTTAATGCGCAAGGGCGGCAGCCTGATGAAGTCCCCCGCCGTGATTGCCGACCTGATCACGGGCCACAGCGTCGTGCCGTTGCCGGTCGAGTTTGCCACGATCAGCGGGTATGAATTCGTGCCCGACGGCGACGCCGTCACGGCCGGGTACGGCTTTGACGTGGTTGGGGACATCATGCATGGCCACCAGTACGTCGACAAGGGCGGGGACACGTTTTCGTTTCACACACGAACGGGATGGCTCCCGGCGCACGGCGTCGGGGTCATCTTGGTGGCCAACGCGCAATCGTTTACTGGACGCCCCCGCGACATGGCCACCATCGACCTCATGCGCACCTACATCCTTGGCGTCTTCCTGGACATCCCCCCGGCGCAGCTGGACCGTCAATTCCAAGCGTCCCTCGCCCAAGTCGACAAGTTGTTTCGTCCGTCGGCGTGTGATCCGTACTTTTATCAAGGCATCCCGTGGGACATTCCCGGCGTCACCATCCCGAACGCGACGAAAGCGGCCCTCGTTGGCACGTACCACGCGGTGCAGTCGCCAGCGTACTATGGCGCGGTCGTCGTGAGTTTGAACGGGACGACGCTCTGGATGGAATACGGCGTGTACAAGCGCAGATTGATCGCGACGCTGGACTCGGCCACCCTCGTGTGGGCCGTCGACATGGGAGACACGACGACAACGGTGACCATTGCCGACGTTGACACGGCGCGGCCGCGGATCACGTACGGCGTCGACTTTATTCGCGACCTTTGACTCCATCCGCTCATTCAAAACTCGTCACGTGGTTGGAAAGCCGATGCGTCGTTGTCAGGTTATTCGATACGATCTGTCGTGAAAGCATGTTGCGCACACCGGCGATCCCGGTTGGGGTTCCTTCCCCCGGCAGGCGCTTTCCACGACCATCGCGCCTTGCACATTCCCCCCGTCGCATCTGAAACATGCCGTTGTCCACTCGCATTCTCGCGATGCTATAGCACGTCGACAAGGGATACGAGGGAGCGCCATCATCATGGCTAGCCTTGGGTACGTGTATGGAGGGAAGGCATAGTCCGTGGACAGACTCGCATTAATGGGAGCATAGAAAATATTCTCCCACACCATCGCTTTGGTCCGCGAGGGTCGACGTTGGGGCGGCAATCCAGTCGGGGGTTGTCGAGTGAGCATCGTGTGGGTGCTCGGGGTGGACGGGGGCCTTGGCTAGCATGGCTGGCTGAACATACTGGTGTACGGGGAAGTCCATGATGTGGTGTCCATGCCGCCGATCGCGGTCGATACGGACGCAGTCGAGGAGGGGGAGGTATTTCGCGGTGCGCGGGTACAAACTGAGAATGTTGAGATGCGCGAGGAAGGTGAGGATGGGAAGGATGGCGGCGGCGACGACGGGACCGGGCGCTTTCTTCAGCGAGAGCACGCCAAGCAAGGTGAGCTGCGCAATGACGAGCGCACTAATGACAAAGTTGTAGAGCGGGTGCCACGGCAACCCCGTCGAGTGGACCACCGGGTCGTACACAAACAAGAGCTGGCGGCGGAACACGACGTCGCTCACGGCAAAGTACACGAACGCAAAGTAACACAAGATGGGCGACATGGGGCAGAAGGTGAGCGTCAAGAGAATCGCGAGAAAGTAGTCGGGCAAGATTTGGCTGTGGGGAACGACGCCGGGCTCGGACGCAGGCGAGAGGCCGCACCATGCTGACGCGCGGTCGCGGGGAGTCGTTTTCGGGGCCAGCAGGTTGTACAAGATGCCCACAAGGACGGGGCCGACTCGAAAGAGCTCCACGACCAACGTTAGACTGGTCTTGACGACAAGGTACGACGTGAAGGCGGCGGCCTGGGCCGGAATCGCTTTCGCCAGCATCGTGATGATGCTGACGGGGTTGTCGACAAGGGCTCCGAGGCTGTCGAGCACCGACCCGACGATCACAGACACGGCGAAAATCTGAATCACTTGAAAGTACACGAGCTTGTGAAGGAGCGCTGTTTGCACTTGCGACTCGGACAGGTGGCCCTCGCGCCGCGAAATCCACAAAAACATGACGGGGGCGAGCGCTGTCATGATGGCGAGGCCGAGGGGGGCGAGCTGCTTGAAGAGCCCTTCGAGCCACTTGTA
Organism: Aphanomyces invadans; assembly: GCF_000520115.1. Classification (NCBI taxonomy): domain Eukaryota; phylum Oomycota; class Saprolegniomycetes; order Saprolegniales; family Verrucalvaceae; genus Aphanomyces; species Aphanomyces invadans. The sequence continues at coordinate 522,041 of NW_008580163.1, forward strand.
CTTGACAAATGTCGGGCCCAGAGAAGGGACGAGTTTCTGCAGCGACTCCACCGACGAAAATGAGGTCACGACCGTCGACGGCACCGTCCAAAACACGACGATCCCGATTGTGACGGACCGCGCGACGACCTTGAGTGTGTTGCGCATGTGGATCTTGAGCCCGAGGTTTTCCCAAATGATGTCGGCGGCGCTGGGAGCGGCTTCGATCACCATTTTCGTCGGCTTGGACGTTTGGAGGAGTTGCTGGGCCATGTGGGCCCCCAGGAGCGTTCGAAACGTGACAAACGCCGTCGGGTGCATGAGGGCAAGGAGGCTCTTCGTTTCGATGACATGACGAGAAGCGGTGGCCGGCAGGACTTGCATTGGACCAGACCTCGTCGAGTGTCTTGGATGGATATCGCCGCTTTGCGATCGCTCTGTACATGTGATTCGCGTGAGTGGGGACCGCGGGTTCATGGGGATGGTCGATACCGATGCCAGGATCGGAAACGCAGCTAGCATCGATGAGGCAGTCGTCCGCCATGGCTTCGTACAAGTGCTTCTGTCGCAGCTCGAGGTTGTCGACGTCGGTGGCGACGCGGTAGTTGAGCGTTTCCAGCTTGGAGCCAAAGTAGTCGATCGCATCGACGGTCGTGCCTCGGCTCTTGACAATGTGCACGGGACGATGTCGGTGTTGCTGCGGCTGACTGGCGTACTGCGTTAGGGCCCGCTCGAGCTGTCGTCGACAGTGCTCTCGTTTGGCCACCAGTTTCTCCAGGGGTTTGCAGTCCACTGCCACAACGACGCTGTGGATTGCATGCGGGAACAAGTGGTTCAGGTACTTTTTCAGGCTTTCGCACGTTCGAAGCTGCTTGGGCAGGTCGCGAATGACGACGCTATACTGCTGCACGTGGGGCTGGCTCAGAAGATGGTGGCGCCGCGCGACAAAATCCTTGTACTCGCGATGAAGTAAGTGCAACGTGTACGCCGACACAACATACATGGCCACGACCGCGGCCCTACACAACCCGATTCACAATCGCCATGGAACACGGCGACAACGACGACGGCACTCACCAAAAGCGATGGTCGTTCTCGCGCAAGATGTTGACCGCGATGCGTTCGAGAGTGCTCACGTCGTTGCGAGTCCACTGCGCTGTCGCGTACACGGGGAAGAGTACACCTGACAAGATGATTCCACACATGGCAACCTTGCGCCCAAGTCGAATGAATCGCAACAAGCACAGGCTGTCGAGGCCACATGCGTCGACGATCTCATCGTCCGACACACGAAGCGCCGGGAGCACCCATCGGCCAAACCGATCGTTCAACATGGGGAAGCCCACGGGACATGCATAAGCGGGAGACCGATCGCGGCACGCGTAGAGCGGCCGCGCCGTCGAGTGGCGTCGCACCCATTCAAACGCGATCAATGAACCGCCGAGGATCGGAAAGTAAATCTTCATGGACGTCCACACTTGCTGGCTGTCATCCAGACCTCCCGACATCGTAGACGCATCGCTCATCGAGCGGAGGGTGCCCGCAGGAGGTGTGCAGCCTCGTCAGCGCCTGCCGGGGTGCAGGCGGTTTTCCCAGGACTGTTACACCACTGAAACCGCTGCAGCACCAACTTCGGCAAGTACGATGGTACACTCGATTAAGTACGCGCAATTGTGGAAACAAGTACGATGGTACATTCGATTAAATACGAGCAATTGTGGAAACAGGCGACCCAGCCACGCCGCGCGCGACGGCCGCGTGACGACTTGTCGATGGGGCAAGAGATGAGTACAAAAGTGTGAGGATCTCACACAGCAGCGCGTCGACATCGGGCAGAGGCGGCGGCGCTGCGGCACCGGCGTGCGGGACAGGGACGTGTGTCGGAAGTCTTTGTGCCGTCATAGCCTCCTCCACCAAGAGCTTCTCGTACTGCCACATGTCGGCTTGCAGTTGCGCCTCCATGGCCGTGCACAGGTCCAGCTGCGCCGCGGTCATTTCGGCGGCGTAAAGCACGACTTGATCAGCCACGTCGAGGAAATCCATCTCGCGGAGGTCGGCAACACCGTCGCCCCCACCGACACCACTACTCGACGACTGCGTCGACTGCCATTCGTCCCCAACAGTAGCTTCCGTGTGGTTGTCTGCGGCGTCATCGTGCGCGTCTCGTTGAAAGGCACCGTCGTGGTTCATGTCCGTGATGTGGCCGTCTTCATCGTCGCCGTCACACAGCCACTTGCTCTGGGAGACACACCGCTGCTTCTTGAGGCTTCGCAGCTCCCGCTGGATCGCGTTCGATTGGCTCTTCGCACTCGATGCTGTCAAGAGCCGTGCCGATTCCTCCCGAAGCCGCATCAATTCAAACTCCATGTCCATCATTGCATCATGCATCGCTTCCATGTAGTGCTGCGTTCGAGTGAGCTGCGGTTCCACCGCCGCTGCTTTTTCCAGGTCGGACGTGAGGCGACACTTGTCGCGCGTCAATACGTCAACTTGTGCCTGCAGTCGCTCCATGCGGTCACATGTAACTTGGAGTTGGGTGTGGTGCGTGGCATTTAACTCGCCCAGCGAAGTCTCAAGCTCAGCGATGCGCAAGTCTTTCGAGTGTAAATGGCGCTGCAAAATCGCATATTCGATTTCCAAGTCGTCGCACCGATTGGACACGTCTTCGTACACATGCCACGGTACCATGGGGATGTTGTTATTACGGCACAGAACTGGGCGGCGCTTGGAGACGGGGGAGATCGTTCCACAAGTCGCAAGCCACTGTCGTTTCTTGAGTCGAGGATTTGGCGGTGGGCTCATAGCCCCTGCTTGGCGAGGTGATTGCTCCATCGGTAGTTCAATGGCTTGTTTGGGAAGTTTGTGGCTCATCGGTCGCTGTCTCGTGGCAAGGCTGGCATGCGCTGGCAGGTCGTTGTTGGAGGCGTGCATGCCTCGTTCCCGCCGTTGTTTCTGTCTGGTGACCATCCCGTCGTCGGAAGATTTGCGGTCGCGCTGGTGGCCTGTGAAACTGCCCACTGGGCGATTGTCATGTTTCCGGTGAGTGCTATATTTTTATTGCAATGAAGGAGAAGAGTATACAAATATCAATACATTCTGCAAGTTTTTGAAGATAAAATTTCGTTGCGTCGGATTGTTGAAGTGCAACTGGAGTGTGGATGATGGGGAAACCCTCAAAGACGCACCTGTACCATTTTCCCACGTCGGATAAACCTACATTTAGTGCGCTATTCATTTAAAAACAGCACCGAATGCAAGGTTCCACCTGGTTTGACCCGTTTCATGTCGGCGGGAACGACGACGTTGTCCCGCCACTTCCGAAATTCCCCAAGATCATGCTCACCAAATGTTTATTCATCTTTGTCTGGATTGGCTGCTCGATTGGCGTTTTACGACGGAGACGTGCAGTGTCGGACATGTATGACCAGGGATTGGCAAGTCATGAATTTTCAAAATCGAGGCAGTCCATGTCGCTTTTGACATCCTGATAGGCAATCGAAAGATTGAGCCAACCACGTTTTAGCAAAAGGTCTACAACGATATGGCCCATGAAAGAGGAAATTGTGCGCTATTTTTTTCAGCCAATCAAAACGAAGATGCATAATATGTTTTCCCGCGGACGATTTTGAGAAATTGCACCAAATGCAATGTGCACTTCCCACCCATCCAAGTCGTACAGCGCCGGCAACGCCACCTACACGGACGAGCTTACCGGGTGGCCTGGCGTCCACCCTACTTCGACAGTTCGAGTCGAGTTGTAGGGGTTGCTAGTGCACAGAGCGGGCGGGCCGAATTTGCCATGTTTGGGCCGTTGGACCATGAAGTAATAGCTTTCGTCTGCATCGCGGGGCCGTTGTGGTTACGCCGTTGCGTGCTACATTGTTCCCTGCGCCTCCAGGCTCAAGGTCGCTCGCACTCATGCTGAGTTCTGGTGGTGTATGGCGCCACAGCGCGACATGATAAAATCCAGACCTTACAAAACTGTGAAGGGTGTGGAGAAGTATCGCATTCACGTCTTCCATATTCTCAACTTGCAACCTAACAGTTAATGCTTGTAGCCGATAAAGAGGCCCCATTTTTGGTCGCCGTCGGCACAGCGCACAAGTTTGGCTTCCCAGCCATCGACAATGTCCTGGTAGTCTTTCTCCGACGTCTGCGCAATGAAGTCTTGGCGAGCTGCGACGGTACGTTCGAGCTCGGCCTTGAGCACGTAGATAAAGTGCTCTGTGCGATCCTCGGCGACGACGTCGGAAAACCCAGCCTTTGACAGGACTTGGCCATACTGCGATGGCGACAAGAGGTGGTATCCCCGGCTCGCCACGTAAGCTTGGAAGCGGTCCGACTGTTGTTGTTCGCCACAGCAATAGTCTGAGATCAGCACGCGGCCGCCGGGCTTGAGCCAGCGGTAAAATTTCTCAAACAACCCGAGCTTGTCAGCAATGTGCAGAATCGTGTCGCGCGAGTAGATCACGTCAAAGGATCCAGCCGGGTACTCCTTGGTAGTCGCGTCGCACACTTCAAACTCAACGTCGACCGTGGGTTCAGCCAGCGAACGCTCCAGCGCGCGATGCACCATATTCGTCGACAAATCGATTCCAACCACGGACACACCAAACGCCTTGGCCATGTAGAAATCGCCGCCGCCAATGCCGCAGCCGACGTCCAACACGCGCTCACCAGCTTTGAGACCAAGCTTGGCCACGAACTCGGTCGTCGTGTCTTGGCCACCCGTGCTCACGTAGCCTTCACCAAAAATCTTTTCGTAGCGGGCAATGCTCCCAGTCGAGTACTGTTGTGAGTCCAAGAAGCGCTGGAACGACTCGATCGATCCGTCTTTGGTGACTTTGCGAAAGCGGAAGCAGATCTGCCCGTTGTTCTTCTTCACGCGGCGGTAGACGCTGACGCTGGATTGAGAGATCAACTCAAACTGGCTGATCTTGCCGTTGCCTTCGTCAATCATGACGGATGAGAAAGCTTCCATGTAGAAGCTCGGGTGGCGGTATTGTGTCGGGTTCGACGTGCGCTTGACGTCACCCGATTGGCGAAAGCACGATTCACGGAAAAACACTTCACCCCCTGTGCGGAGCCATTGCAAGTTCTTGAGCGCGAGCTTCTTCACCTCGACGTCGTTCAAGTACATGAGCAACCAGTTGGAGAACACAACGTCAAGGGACTCTTTCGGACGTTCCAAGTCGCACACATCGCCACAGATGAATGAGCAGTTGGCACGATGGCCATTCGTTTCGACATTCGTAGCGTGGAACCCTTCGATGAATTCGACGGCCACCACAGACGCAGCGTGTTCAGCAATGGTGCCAGTGTATCGACCGATACCAGCAGCCATTTCAAGCACGTCTTTATCCTTGTAGGACGGCATCTTGGACAGAATTTCGGGCGTCTCGAGTTCTGTCAAGATCTTGGCGTTCGAGTCCAGCATCATGGTCTCCACGTTGCTGTCGGAACTGTGCTCGACCCAGTATGCCTTCATGGATGTGCGAGTCTCCGCGGTGGGAGACACCTTGGATGCGGGATGTTGTTGCTGTCGTTCCGTCGACATGACCGCTTGACGTCTGGACGGGTTATCTGAAAATGACCAGGCGAGGAAAAAGGAGGAACGCAAAAAACCGCGGAATCCAAAATATACTGAAAAATACACGAAAATGAGCGAAATTTGCAACCTATTTAGGAGGTTCCCAATTTAGGTGAGGGCGTTGGTCAAAAGGTCGCAAGCGCGGCGGGGAGACATGGCCAATGCGTCAACAATCTCCGCCTGGGGGCTGTCCGCGCCTGGCGCCGTACGAGGGCTTCTCAAGGAAAGGCCACACACACTACTATGGCACTGGTGCCACCACGTTTCCTATCGTTGGTGAACAAGGTCGTTGTGGCTATTTTGCAGAGGATAACCAAGAATCAAAGTATTGCTGGAATGGATGAATCGGGAATGCGGCGCAACTGGCGAGATAGAATACATGGCTCGAACTGCAAGGCAGATATTGCCATCGACTTCGTGTCCTTGTGTGGTACGCTTCAATGAGGTCGAAGTGAGTCTGTCTCTGCAGTGCGCTTCGCCCGAAACATGGCCAGTACTTCAAGGTCGATCTGGCGGCGCTGAGCTCTTTTGAAATGACACGGTCATCCCTCCTCCAGAGTGGATGTGCACTTTTTCGAGGACATTTCAGCCAATCATGATTCGTTTTGCATCAAATCCCTCGATTTCATTGGCTTCTGCATTGGTGATGTCATACCCCCGTGGACGCCTCGTTGGTGACGATAGGACCGACGCAACCATTGGATCGGAACGACGCAACTGCGAAAGCGGAAAAGCGGGGATCGCCAAGCCAAAACACAATGTTGAAGCATCAAGCAAAAGAGCGCACTTGGCACAGCTTGGCCGCAAGCAGGATGGTAGCCCCTGACGAGGCAGCCCGGCCAGGAGCGTCGCCGTGGCTTTGAAATTCGTCCAGCATCCATCGCGGAGGCGCCGACGACAGATGAGTTAACAGATGGTCGGCCGGCCACAGTGTTCGTGCAATTCGACACACGATGCCAACTCACCCCTCTGCTGAAGGACAATGAAAACGTGGGGAGCTGTATGTTTCAAGTCCCGACTTGCCGACTGAGATCTGCTTCTTCTTGCCATCCCAAAGCACAAGAGCACGATGTCTTGATCCACTGTCGATTTGTCGCACCCCCGAAGAATGCGCCAACGGGAATATATGACATGGTGAGTTTTTGCATGGTTGGCATTATGCTTGAACGAGGCATACAGTGATACCTCACATTTTGCACCATCTCCAAAATATAAATTCTAACAAACGGATGGAAACCCAAAGAAAACGACCTCTGAAGACTTTACACATCAAGTACTACTTGACGTCGAATCATATTATGCAGTTGATTCATTTTGAGTGGGGTGCAAAATGTGAGGTATCACTGTAATTATTAAAATCTACCCAAAATTTTTGATGGCAACACGGCAAATTCGGAGAATTTGAAAAGGGACGAAGTACGTATTTTCCATTCATGTTATCACCAGCTCATTTTTAATACATATGGCTAATCCTTCTTTTTCTTTATTACTAGTACTACAAGTACAAGCAATTGGATGAAGTGATAAATCAAATTTTACTTCAAAAAGAATTGGTAGCCAATTGTATTGGAGTTATGAGTATTCTGATGGAGTAGATGATACAACTTTTTGATAAGTAGTTACTACTACGTAGTAAGTACTTCGAAGTATATGATTTTTTAAAAGATTTAGATAATGGTCAATTTCGCTTATTTTATCGTGTTGATACTATTACTTCGAAGTACTAGTAGTAGGATCGAACACTCTATCCGGACATTCGCTCCGAATCCGGATACCCTCTTCCATGCTGTTCCACAACGTTTGTGATTGGTTCAAAAATAGCCAATCCAAGAACAGTATTCCGTCGTTCGTAGCGGTAGCAACCTTCAATCGCGCGATGGCGTCGGCACAGGCGAGCGGGGCGACGCTCACGACCAAATGCACGAACAAGACGTCGGTGGCGTGCGTCGTCAGTGGCACAAAGGAGATCGATGTCCCATACTCTGGTGGCTCGTATTTCTACGTCAATGACGACGTCGAGTACATCGATTTCTTTCCGTCAAAGCCGACGACCATGTGTGGCTTTATCACGGCAAGCGAGTGGCAACGTTTTCACGTATGGCTTGTTGTAGATACGTCCAAGGAGGTGATAACGGCGTCAAAGTGAACCGACTGAACCCAGTGCTCACTGGGGACCACGCGAACACGCCGCTCAACGTTGAAGACTTGTTCGTCGTCACGATTGTTGCCGTCAAGATTCCTCACCAGTGCGATGTGGCCCATGTAGGAGTATTAGATACCAAAACCTGACGGAAGCTGTGAACCTCGTCAAGTGGCCTGCGTCGCTTCGTTCGTTGTACGCGTTGTCCTCTTCCGGTGTCACTGCAATCATCATCATCCTAGGGACCTCACAGGAAACAAGATCCGTACGATGAACTCGAGCTTCTCCCTTCCGCCCAAGCTGCGGTCCTTGTACGGCAGCTCGTCCATCTGACCTGGCTCATCCAGATGTGTCGTAGGAGTGTCTCGACCAACGAAATGACGGTCTTTGATAACGTCATGCTGCCCGAATCGCTCGAGTCCATGTACGTCATCGTGACATCACATTCACGCGTCACGTTGCCGTTTGGTAGCAACTTTGACGTGAACCAATTTGACGTGTTCAACGTGAACAACGCTTCTTTTGCGGTGCTCAAGACGGCCAAGGTGCTTACAGACCGAATCATTCGGCACACAGGGACATGCAACGGTGTCAAGGACACTTTTCTGGGAACACCGTTCACCCCCGTCAAGGGCGGCACTCCGTCTGCGGCCCTTACGCACACAGCGTGTGTTGTACTGTCGTCCGTAGTCCCTACAGGTGGAGCCTGTGTCGTGTTTCCAAAGGTCAAAGGTCTCACGTGTAGTGTGCAGGAGAACCCGGAGGACCCACGTCAAAGGCCCCGGTGGTGCATGGAGGTACAAAAATCTCTTCATTTTCCCGTCCAGCGTTGCCTTGGCAGTGTATCACCGACGTTGCCATGCGGTATAGATGTGACACAGCCTCCAGCCACGATGGAAGAATCGTCGTCGCTGGGCCTCATCGTTGATCTGTCCGCCGCGGCGGTCGTTGTCGTCGGTGTCGTTTTATTTGTTGTCCTTCGGCGTCGTCGTAGCCGCAGGAATGGCAACTTTTCCCACCACCACGCCAAGGTACGTTGTGAGCTGCTCATTCGAACTTCGTGTGCCATGTCAACTTGCAACAAGTCGATGGCTTCACAAACTCAACCTCCGGGACCGACGACGACCTGTGCTGACCATTGTCCCGCTCAACCTTGTAGGCGGTGACGGCCATCACGAGCGATGCGTTGCCGGACCACGCCATCGCGGCGGATTATCACAACCACCACACCCACGGCGCGTCGAGCCATCTGTCTTCGCACGTCAGCAACGGAAGCAGTTTCCAAGACCAGAGCACGTTTGGCTACGTGTATGACATCCGTGGGGACGCCGACTTGATCAATTACCGCATCCCAAAGCGCGAGCTGCAGAACAAAACGATATGCGGGTCTGGCGGGTTTGCCACCGTCTACCGCGCGACGTTCCATGACCAAGTCGTCGCGGTCAAAGAGCTCACGGCAAACATGCACGGTCACGCCCAGCACCGCCACATCCAAGCGTTCATGAACGAAATCAAGCTTTTCGCGACACTCAACCACAACAACATCGTGCGTTTTGTGGGAGTATCATGGACGACTTTGAATGACTTGGCTGTCGTGTCCGAGTTCATGTCGGAGGGTGACCTGCGCGACCTCTTGGTGCGCGATGCCGTTCCCCAGCACCTCCACTGGTTTGAATCGTCGTCCATGGGGTTCCCTTCCTCCGTGTCCAAGCTCTCCCTGGCCATCAACATCGCTGATGCCATCACGTACCTCCACTCGTTCAGTCCGGCCATTCTCCACCGAGATTTGAAGTCTCGGAATGTCCTCTTGTCGGAAGCATTTGTCGCCAAACTCACGTACGGTCGCTCAGCGATGGCTCGCGGTCACACAATGCCTCTCTCATCAAAATGGGCGGTTGTAGGGACTTCGGCATTTCCCGAGAAGCGTCCGACGAAACGATGACGGTGGAAGCCGGGACGGCTGCATGGACGGCGCCCGAAGTACTGACGAACAGCGGCCACTACGACGAAAAAGCTGACATATACTCCCTCGGCGTCGTTCTCTCGGAGCTTGATACGTGGCAAATCCCATACTCGAGCGGCACCAGCGGATCTGGCTACTCGAACGTTCAAATGGCGATGCTCGTTGCGGCAGGCAAACTCGCTCCGTCGTTCCGGACAGATTGTCCTCCGGAGGTGCTCCAGCTCGCTCGCGCATGCCTCGAGATGGACCCGGAGAATCGCCCAAAGGCGTCGAAAGTCGCCTATGAACTCCGCCGCCTCCATTCCACGTATCTGCGCCAAAAAGGCAAGCACTAGAATGGATGGAATGTATCAATCAGTGAGGTGATGTTGTCGTCCGTGGAGTTTGGACACAAATTCTTATCAAAGTCCTAAGTAAAGTGGGTCGAGTGGCGGCAAGCCATGCCATGGCACCACGCCTTACCAGCACATACGAAAAGCCACCATACAATCTCCAGTACATGAATCGTCGCACCTGTTCGCGATCTCTGGACAGCCAATCAAATTGCTTTCAAAATGCATTAGCCAATCAAAAGAGCCCATTTTGCATGGCACATATGCCCGTTCGACCACTACTACATCAACTGGCCGGCGCCGTCATTTTGGTCGCGGGCGTCGTTCACACGGCGGCGTGGCTGGCCATTTGCACCCGAACCAAGGCCGCCAACGACGTGGACTGGCATCGCTCCATGCTCAACGCACACAAGATTCTGCGCTACGCAGCGTGGATGGACGTATTCACGGCGCGACCGATGTGGACCGGGGTTGCGTGCGCCGCCGTCGCGGTCCCGTGCACGTTGGGGGGGGGTGCAAGTCCAACTTGCAACTGTTTTGGCTCCCGTCTTCTGTTCCTCGTGATGCTTTTCATTCGTTACGCAACTTGCCGTTGTGTGGTTTGTGCATGCGCTGACGCGAGAGCGTTCCAGATGCATGGAGCTGCTGGGTGGATCGCACCGCCCCAGGCGTGGTTCTGGGTCGCTAGGCCCCTCGCCGTATACATGCTCGAGCGGCGCTTCCGCGTCTCGCCAGCCTGTGGGGGCCAGACGTACTTGAAAACAGTCCTCGTCACGTCCAACGCGATGGTGATCTACTTGAAAACGCCACATGCACTTCACGCGTTCAAGCCAGGCATGGTAATCCCACGTCCTGGATACGCAAGGAGTTCGCCCTCACGCAACGTTGCGTTGACGCGTAGTACCTTGTACTGGAAGGTCGCGGGCCTGTCGACGATCGAGTGGCGTCCGCGCCAGAGGACGACGTGTTGTCGTTTCATATTCGAGTCCCATGCCCGCCTCCAGCAGCGGGACAAACCGCTCCCGTCCATTGCGATCGACGGCCCCATTAAGGGGGCGCCGTCCGTGGAGCATGCCAACTACAGTCGTCCGGATCGGGGGCGGCATTGGCGTGACACTGTTCGCCTCCATTCTCAAGCACCTGCTGCACGTGTGGCAGCTGCACCGCTGTCCGGCGTGTGGGTCCGTCCAACTGCCACCCCGAGTCAAATGCGCAAAGTGCAATTTTACTGGATCACAAAAAGGAGCACAACCACATGGGATGGTTTCGGAATGCTCAACCAGCACTACGCCATGGACTCGGGACCGGCGCCTCACCAGCCAAACGTACCGAACACGATCCAGCGCGCGCCGCTCAAGCTCATGCAGTCGTTCATGCAAGCACGGCAAAACCGCGATATTTTCTCGGGTCTCCACGGCTCGAAGATGCACATGAGGCGGCGCCCGGTGAGCTTTGCAACGGTTTTGTGGCGTCGTTGTGGGTTGCACGTTGCAGGGCCATACAGCTCAAGACTGTGGCTCGCGCATGCGCAGCGGCAGGGAGAACGACCGACGCCCCGGAAGAAGACGGGGTGTTTTTGTGCGGGCCCGCCAGGGCTCGATCGACGTGTCGTGGCGAGTGCTGCCCGACTCCACACACGATCGAGTTGTGGAGTTTCGCGACCACCCAGACAAGATCTCACGCAAGTAAAATAAATATGTGTGCTATGTATAGATCGTTGTATATGACATGTCGAAACCTTCGACCCCTTACCTAGGTGGGCCCCCTCAGCAAACAGCACTACTGTTGTCGATGCAATTCCCGCGGCGATAGTACTGGACCATGCACAGCGATTGCTATCGTTTGTGAAGCACCCCCTTCGTCACGTCGTCCGGGTAGTGTACCCCCTACTCGTAAGCCATGGACATCCTATTGTCCTGAGGGGACAGGATGCATATTTTCCTAGACACCGTGTCCCGATAAGATCCCCCACGCATATCATCCAGAAATCGTATCGAACGAATTGTACCACCATCACATTCACAGAGGCGTTCACTTTCGCGGGGTCGGTCCGAGGGGGGGCGACATCGTCGAGCTCGCAAGACCCACCCAGCCACGTCATGGCAGCCTAGCGCACAGATGCGACCTGACTTTCTTTTTGGAACGAGCGCAGGGGGACGATGGGGGGCGTGCGCAGTGGCAAATCCTGTCCACGTGCATTTCTCCTCCACCCCCCCCGTCGACTTGACTGGCCACAAATAGAAACGTGCTGTGCACGCACTGCCACGGGATCCAACGATGGGCCAAGAATAGCTTGTATTGGACTTGCCGACGTGCCCCACGCGTGTGACTCTGGCCCGCCATGTTTGGAAACGGCCCACTGCTTTCGCCCGACGATCGAGCGAGCACAGTGGCCAACTTGGGGGTCGACGCACACGTGGAACAGCGTCGAGCGCGCGTGCCAACCACCATGCGAGCAACCCGTCTCAAGTTCATGCTTGGCGCTGTGGCTGCTTTCGCTTGCCAAACGGCCACCGCGGCAGGATGTGCCGACGACGGCCGCTTCGCCCTCCAGCCTGCCATCCCGATTGGCCCCATGACGATGCGCACGCATGTCGTCAACACCACGGCATGCGTGCAGGTGACGTACGCCACCGCGGCGACCGTCGGATGGACGTCCATCGGGTTCGCCCAGACGCCATACATGGTGAATTCCCCCGTCAAGAACGTCGTTGTGTTCGACTCGGCGTCGGCAACGACCAAGTTGTACCTCATGGCGAGCTACGAGTCGCGCAACGTACCAGAGCAGCCAGGACCGATGAGCATCACGCCCGTCCGAGGCAGCGTTGCCAACGGCGTCATTTCGTTCACGTTTGAGCGGTCGTTGGCTGCCGCGACCGAGTACGACATGGCGCTCGATCCGACCGGCGCCACGTGCATCCTGTGGGGGTACGCGCGGCGCAAGTGGCCAGACAAACACTCGGACTACGGCGCGGTGTACATCACGTTGAGCACGTCGACGCTAAGCGACAGCGACACGATTCGACTGACGGACACGCCCGCCATCGCCGCGATTTCGTTTGGAATCATGGTCGTCCTCGGCTTGATCGTGACGTACACGACCGTCGGCCGTGGAATCGTTCGCAAGAGTGTGTGGGCCCCGCGGAAACACGTGTCCGACGTTGTGCCGGACCCCGTCACGGCCGGCGAGGCCGTCATCGTCCTCGTGTATCTCGGATCGATGGTGGTCATTGCGCTTCGGGTCCACCGCACGTTCTCCGACCTGGACGCCAAGCATCTGTGGTGTTTGATCGCGGGGCACGTGGCGCTGCAAGCACTCGTGTTTCTGCTCTTGCCCGTCGCTCGTGGCCGACACTGGGAGGTCGCGTTCGGGACGTCGCACGACCGCGTGCTCAAGTTTCATCGATGGCTCGGCGGGTTTTGCGTTGTTGCGACCGTCGTCCATTTGATTCTGAACGTCGTCAACCAAGTCGCGATCACCGACCCCAACGTGTATGGCCCCCAGGGTGCCGTCCCGCTGTATGGCTTGCTCGCGTTCATCGCGTTTGCCAGCATGGCGTTGATGGCAGCCGCCCCGATTCGCCGCGGCATGTACGAGTGGTTTTACTACCATCACCGCGTCGCGTCCGTCGTCGGCATCGTGTGTGTCATGCTCCACAGCCCCGTGGTCCAGTACACCATGATCTTTCCGTTGGCCATCTACGGCGCGTCGTTCGTCGCGCGGGGTCGAGGGTTTTTCAACACGTATCACGTCACGGCGACGGCGGCGACGGCCAACTCGGTGCTGCTGACGCTTCCCCCGACGACCCAAACCACGCAATGGGCCAAGAATGCCCACCCGTGCGCGTACTTTTGGGTCTACATTCCAGCCGTGTCGGTCTGGCAGTGGCATCCGTTCTCGTCGATCGTGACAAGAGATGGCCAGTCGATTGCGTTTTGCCTCAAGACGATGGCGCCGGATGGATTTGTCGACCGCGTCGTGCGCCACTGCTCGACGACGCCGCAGCCCCTGACGATCTTGGTCGGCGGGCCGTACGGCATCCCATCGCTTGACCTGGACAAGTACAACGACGTCCTCCTCGTGGCAGGCGGAATCGGCATAACTCCGCTTGCCAGCATCATCAATCGATATCGCCACCTTCCTGGAACGCGCACGCTGCACTTGTACTGGGTTGTGCGCACCCCCCACGACTTGCTCGCGGCCGAAGACGTCATGTTCCCGCTCCCGCCCAATGTCAAGCCAACGCTGTACGTAAGTCAAGCCACGGAAGGCGGGACCGTCGCGTCGGGCGGGGTTTTCGTGCCTTACGTCCCTGGGAAGCCCAACATGGACGAACTCATCAACACGTCGCGGTTTGGAGCGAACAAAGCCACGACATCCGTCGCCGTCATCGCGTGCGGCCCCGCCGGCCTCGTCCAAGAGGCCGAGTGGTACAGCTACACGTGTGGCTTTGACTTCCACAAAGAGGGATTTGCATTCTAGAGCAGCCGACGAGAAACTTGTCGCCACAAGAATGAAAAGGTCTCGAAAGATGATGGCGGTACACAAGGATGACAGCATAAGCCTTTTCCGGCGGCGGTGGGATGGCGTTTTCCACCGCTGATCACGTGCGGCGTCGCCGATCATCGGCATGATGCAGCCAGTGCACAAGGATGCGGACAGCGACGGCGTCGCTGGGTGCGGGCGTGAATCAATCTAGTGGGCTGACGAATGCAGTCATGCGGTCGAGAGGACTCTCGACGGCAGGCAAGATGGCATGTGTAGGACATTGCGGTTGACGACATCCCGTCGACGGCATCGACTGGATGGAGACGTGTTCATTAGTGCATCGTTGGAAACTCGACTGTGTTTCCGATTTCTGTCTCGCTGTACCGAGACATGTCGTCGGAGGGCGGCGGTGCGTCGCCGCTCGCATAACTCAATGGGGCTGTCGAGAGGATTTCGCTGGGGAGACTGCTGCCGACCGATGACGACGTGGTCGTCCCGAGAGGCACGACCAACGAGCATTTTGAGCACACGGATATCAACGCGGACGACGTCAGGTTCCACTTGAACATGCATTTCCCACACACAACCTACACAAACAGGTATCGAGAGTTGCGACAACGTGCACGACGATCGCGACGGCATCTCGCACGGGTCTGCACAGGCACGGTGCGGTCGACGCCACTCGCACAACGCCGTGAAACATGCCTGACCTGTCCGCACTTTGTACAATTCGCCTTGCGACCAAACGCGCCAAACCCCTTGAGGCAGTGAAAGCACGACTGACGCATCGATGGCAGCATCCACATGTGTTCAGGCAGCGACGGCGTCCGAGCGGCGCGATTCTCTCGCAACCACACGTCAATGTTGGTGACGCTGCGGCACCGCCGCGTGATGGCCTTGTCCGTGAGCTGTTGCCTGCGCTTCAACACGTTCCCGACAAAGTTCTCAATGCGGCTGCCGTGGGAGACGTTTCCGTGCAGGAGGTACGACATGTGGAGGTATCCCGGTCGGTCGCTCTCAATGAAGACATGGCCACTGCCATAGTTTGTCATGCGCACCAGGCCAAAGTCAGCTTCCATGTCGGGGCACGCCGCAATGTGCACCGACTTGATGGCGCACACGCGGCCGCGGCGGCCATTCACGTCGAAGTCGCGGTGGCACTACGACAGCGTGACCAACCGTCAACGGAAACGAATCGAGTATGGAACCTCCAGTAGACACGCATCCCGCTTCATGGTGACCCCCGGCACAGGCTTTTTGTACGCCCGCCACGTCACGGAGACCATCCTCGAGTCTTCTTCAGACGGCGTCGCGATGGAATACAGGTTGGCCATGTCGAGAAGGTCTTGGCCAAAGCGCTGGGCATACTGTTTCGCTTGAATTGGCGAGTCGGTCCGAAACAGGTCGACCACTTCTTCGATCGTGGCAAACACGTCCATCACACCCATGTACAAGTACGCGCCGGGTGGGGACGCCGGGCTGTATCCTCGAAAGATCCTGAGGTCCGACTCGTCGGATCGGAGCCTCCACGTGACGGGACCGTTCACAAGTTGCGCACCTTCGATCTACATCATCTCCAACGACGTGAGCCGATGGAGTAGACATGACGGTGGGAGACACATACGACATCAATTGCCAAGTCGTCAGCCCATTGAAGGTACCGTTCCCGCTCGGTGGAGGACAGCGGCGGGCACACGAAGAACCCAGGAGGAAGCGGCAGCTTCGGCACCATTGCGTCGTCGAGATGGAGAATGCGACAACTCGTGTTCCACGTTGAAAGTGGGATATGACTGAAATTAGTGTGAGGTGAGTTGGCATTCCATCTCCTGACCCAGGAGATGGCGACAGCGCACCAGCGACTGTTCTATGCAGTATGGAGGGACTCTATCTTACCTCAAGGAGACGGCGGCGCGAGCCGAGGCATGTAGGAGGTAGGCCGTGCCAATGGAGCTAACCTTTACTCGATCCGTGACCACGGCGCACGCGAAGGAACAGCGGGATGCCACTTTCGTTCGATTCCCGCGTCTCGGTGGTGGTGGCTGGTGGCGCAACACATGGATAACCCCAAACAGGTCGATACGCACACCAAAAGAACCACAACGCAGTGTACAGGTTCAGCCATCGCAAGGACTGCGACGTCCCCAGCGTCGGGCGTCGCAAGTTGGCGTCACATCGTTGTTCAATCCAGGCGGAATCGTTTGAATTCTTGACGCTATTTTGATCGTTATGTCGACATGTGAGCGTTATTTTGAACACTGCATGTACTAAAATTTCACGCAAATCCGTCGTAGGAACACAGACAGTGCGGTGGCTATTTTGAACGCTGCAGAATGTGATCATCACCAAGGGCATACAAAAGACAGGTATAATAAAACCACGTCACCGAATTGACATAAAATAGTGTGAAGCTTCAACCTGCTGCGAGATCCCATGCGGAAGCGCCATGTGGCACGCTCGCTCCCAGCACAGGCCAAGATAAAGGGGCGAGCGATGAGCTCCCGTGGGCTGGAGCAGGCTAGGCCATTCAAGTCTACTTCCACATGGGACCGTCCACATGCAATGAGATTGACACTGTTCTACGTCACTCCCTGATGGATCGTACGGGCACGATCATGGCGTGTTCGAGCGCCACCCTTCTCTTGACCGATTGAGCGGATAGCAAGGGCAACTCCATCGAGCTGAGGAATGTGTTACCCTAGTCGACATTTCCGAAGGAGTTGTTTCAGAGGTTGTCCTCTTCGAGGTAGCATGGGGCAGTTTGGTGAAGGAAGTTGTGAGCGCGGTTGAGGCAGTTTCGATCCGCGACAGTGTTGACGATTCGTGGAGATCGGTTTCACAACAGTCGATGTTGGCCAAGGGGCTGCCGCCACCGGCGGTGGACGCCGACGCACGATCGAGAGGTAATCCCAATTCCTTCATCCACGAGTGACGGGTCGTCGTTGCTGCAGCGAGGTCGACGTCGGGCGGCCATGACCTGTCCTCGCCTCCCTCGTCAAGCAGCATGCACAAACGGTTTCCATCCAACAGCAGCATTCTTATGCCGCAGCATTTGGAACCACTGCCGAAATTGCCGCCGACGTCGGCCTCCCACGGCAATCTCGTGTTGTTCAGCGAACTCGAAGCAGTCGACAAGGTGGGTCCACCACGTCCGTGAGTGCCGCCCCCTTTGTCACGTTGAGGTGGTAGTTTGACACTCGAACGTCGCCGCCCAAGCACAAGCTCGAGAAACTCGACGCCCCCAAATCTCCCCCCAAGACGGACTATAAAGTCACGACTTGCCTCTGCCTACATGACACTCACTGCAACAAGTAGGACCTGCCCGTGGTGCGACACAATTGCCTCCAAGCGATCGCGCCCACCCCCAGTCTCCTCGAGCATGCCAAACCGATCGACACCAAAGCCAACACGTTGGCAGCCGACGCGAAAGACCACTCAGCAAGCTCTAGCCACTTGCGACCCCTCGACAAGCTCGTGGACGTCAAGCTGTCGTGATCTAATTTATATCGTATGGATCGTGCCTGCGACCTTGCCTGAATTTGTCCCTCAAAGCACATTCTGTCGTCCACTGCTTCCGCCAGAACACGCCTTTTCTACCCGTTGGCACGACGAGGAGAGCCATGGGCAGGTTGATGGAGGCACTCCATACGTGGGAAGAGCAATTCTCGGCCAGCGCACGAGAGCAATGGCGCATCGAAGAAAGTTAGAAGGCACTAGATTGTAGTACAACGGCATCGCGATGTTTAACCCACGAGGCTGGAAGCCATCATCGGCACGACGCTATGATTCGCCCGCGCACTTGGCCCTCCATCGCGCATGATGGGATGCCCTGGCGCGACCGTCTTCCAACTCAAACGCAAGGGGTTCAACCGTGTTAAATGGACTGGCCCATCGCCAACGGCGTTGTGGTAGGTCGAGACGGGATTGAAAGTCGGGGGGAGGCCGAGACTGCGATGGGGGTTGCACGTGGCATAGGCGCAGCGCATTGCCCCTCGTCGGGTTGCATCTGTTGTACGTCGCGTCGGTGGCCCTGGCGGAGCCTCGTGACCGCACTTGGGACGGCATGGACGATGAGCGAGATCAAGTGGAGGACGACCGTGATGGACAGCCCATACCCGTCCGAGTCGTCAAAAACGAGGCATTTGACTTCGAACGCGATCGTCGCGGCCGTGAAAAAGTGTGTGGGGGCGTCGAGCACCGCAACGAGCTTGTTGACGAACGAATACGAATTGTTGTAGATTTCCTCGTCCGTGGCTCGAAGGTGCGGGCCCAGCTTTATGAGGGACACGAGCACGTCGGCGGCTGCCAACGGAATCAACACCAACGTGGACCAGAAGGTCGGACCCAGCGACGGCAGGACATGAATCGACGCAAAGAGCGGCAATGCCGCGGACGTCGGCCTTTGCAAGAGGGCTCGCGCTTGGCCGAGGCAGATGTCGGCGCAAGTAGTGGAGCCAGCACACAGACCGGGCATAGCTGTTTGGCACTGTGCGTCGCATACGGCTGAGAGGGTCGGCCAGATTTGGCGGTAGTACGGGGACTGGGTGGTGTTGCATAGGACGGGGCATCCCTCGACGGAGCAGGCGAAGGGACCGAGACGGTCACAGCGACTTTGGCAATTTGTCGCAAACAGTTGAAGTTGCGGTGTGAGCGTCGACGGTGGAGGGGCGGTAATCGCCTCCAGGGCCGGCGATCGAGACACCAGAATGAATATCAAGCCCACGAACAGGTAGACCCTCCGGATCGTGTGCACATTCCACGCAACGACGTGTCGCGCGCGGGCCACGATGGACGCCGCTTGCTGCATTTGTATTTTTGGACCCTTGGCGTATGGAACGATGCAACCGCCATCGTGAAACTGCAGGGCGGTCGAACGATGGCCCGCATCGTGCAGTCGACATATCCAAGGTGGTTTGGGGTCGGCGCGCTCTCTGACGGGCAGGCGGGACTGCTAGGATGACCGAGCATGGACTGAACTAGGTTGTCCGAGGCAGCGATGCCTTGATTCGCGGCGACGTCGAGTGGCGAACCCCACGCGTGCCACAAGGTTGAACCATGCATATTCATCAGCTTCAGCTTGTGGCACTTCAGCAGCCCAGTGCACAGCGTCGGCCCAAGCATGTCCCCAAGCTCTTAGCTTGGTCGCATCGCCGAGTTGCGGCAATCGAAGCATCGGCGGCGCGTTGCAAATGCGATGGTCGGTCGACATGTTTTGATATCGGAATAAGTTACGATGACGACGTTCATGCACAACACGAACAAGTCGCGCCTGATCTACCACCCGATGCCTCGGACAATTAAAAATCCGAGGCACCACGACCAGAGCTTGGTCTGGTAGCATGGCACTGCCAGCGACGACAATCCTGCCTTGTTGCCAGGTCGAGCAACCCTCTTCGTGTCGGCTGCCCATCCGTCCAAACTCTGGGCAAACGCGACGACGGCGGCTGCAATCTCGCGTCCTCGCGTTCGAATCGACGCCGGTGGGGCGCGGAAGTCCGTGCCTTCGATCTCAATCACGAGTGTCGGGAGGTGGTACGTGGCAAACACGTAGTCGCAAAACATGCCTTGGGCAAAATACAAGTCGAACGCTTGCATCGCTGTGTAATTCCCACCGTCGACGCGTCGGAGGGCCGATTGCACGTCTTGACCGACCTTGTAAAAGGCCACGTCAAATGGATGGTCCGGCGCGGTAGACGAATTCCCAAACGGCGTTAGAATCAACCCGCCGTAGCTGTGGATGTCGAGCACGCCGGCCAACTCGGCGCCGTTGGTTGCGCTCTGGGTCGAGTCCACAAACGCTCGAATGCCCTGCACTTCAGGCTCGCTGAATGGGTACAGCCCTGCAACACAGGAGCACGAACCATGAGAGGGGTCGGTTGGTGGTTCGCTGTACCCGAGTACACGAGGCTGTCCTCGTTGTCGTCGTCGGTCGGGCCAAAATTCCGATTCAAATCGACGCCGGCAGTCATGTTTGTCTCGTTGTTGAGGGGGTCATACGACCGAAACTGCATGTTCTTGCGATGGTAGCGGTGGGTTGGGCTGCTCCACGTGTGCATGTACCCGTCGAGGTTTACGATCGGGACGTACACGACGTCGTACTTGTCGAGAAGCTACCACGAAAAGCAAGTCAGCATCTCGGTCACAATGGCACTGGCTACGATGGAAAGGATCGCTGAAATACCTTGGCCATCGCGGAACGCGCTGTCGTCGCCACGGCGGCGTCGACGAGACTTGCCCACGTAAAGACGGTCGACGTGATGGAAATCCATTCGCGTGCATGCATCCCGCTTTGAAAGTAGATGCTTTTCTTGGTCGAATTCGTGGTCGTCGACAACTTATACGCTGGTACGACTCGATCTACCCTCGACACGGATCAGTAGTGCACGCACTCGTCGGACGACGGCTCATGGACGGTACCATATACAGTCGTGGTGATGGGAAACGTGGCGATCGTCACACGATGGGCCGTCGCCTCGACCGTCTTCGCCGCCATGGCGTCCAAGTACGCAAACACTTGGTCTTGCGGC
Source organism: Aphanomyces invadans (assembly GCF_000520115.1). Classification (NCBI taxonomy): domain Eukaryota; phylum Oomycota; class Saprolegniomycetes; order Saprolegniales; family Verrucalvaceae; genus Aphanomyces; species Aphanomyces invadans. Next base: position 543,058 of record NW_008580163.1, read on the forward strand.
CGGAAACAGTCGAAGTACTCGCTCTGAGCGAACGCACCTGGCACCATCGAGTCCAAGTGGCCCATCGTACGTGCGTGGCAATCTTGCGCCGGGGCAATGTCATCCTCGAACACAAGTACTGGCGCATCCAGCCGCTCTTGGCCACTCACGGACGTCACGCAGCATGCAACGACGGCGGCCGTTGCCCACGCGGCCATCGACACCATGGCTGGAACCTTCGCCCCGCGAGATGTGTGTTGGCTGTGTGCGACATTTTGACATGGACATTCAAGTACTTATTCAAGGTAACTTTGATCCCAGCGCATATGTGAGTTACATCGTGTTTCTCCGAAAGTAGTCAAGTGACCCACAATTCTGAACGAGATTTTCGACATTTGGACTACTGTTTCTTCAAATTTGATAGAATTCTGGGAATTTGAAGAAGTTTTGGGATATTTTTTCATAATTTTAGAAGCAATGCTGGCCTGGAACTGGTCATACGACAGGGCGGAGTCAATACTGTCTTACGTTAGTTGTACTAAGTCTCGGTACTAACAGGACACACCTGCCAGAATGAAGCATGGTGTGGGTTAGTATTTCCAAAGTACTATTTGTCTGCGGCTCAAGTACTAAACCCGTTGACGAACAGCCCAGTGCCAGATGCCAGCGGCAATGGCCATGTCGAACATCATGTGGGTTGGCATTTAACACGAGAAACCATCTACTAAAGCAAGTCGCGGTGGTCGTGGTGTGCATTTACTTGCCATGGTACAAGCTCTTGGTGTAGTCGGGGCGTCGGATGAACGGCGGGTACGCGTTCTTGCCGTTCTCGTCCGCATACACGTCCTTGAACGCAACTTCGTCGTCCGGGCGGCCGCTTGCCTTGGCTTCCTTCGTGGCTTCGACGACTTCTTTTCGGACTTCCTTTTCGATTTCCTTGATTTCGTCGGCGGTGGCCAGGCCGCTTTCGAGGAGACGCTTCTTGACGCTTTCAATCGGGTCCCGCGACGCGCGCATGTTGGAGATTTCTTCGCGGTTGCGGTATGTCACACCAGGGTCCGACATCGAGTGGCCGTGGTATCGGTACGTACACATCTCGACGTAGATCGGGCCCTTGTTCGCGCCGGTCCACTCCTTCAAAAACTTGGTGCATTCGCGCACGGCCAGCACGTCGTTCCCGTCGCACCAGATACCAGGGATCTTGTTGCCCATCGTGTAGTACACTTGGTTGCTCGAGTGTCGTTCCGTGGATGTACCCATGCCGTAGTGGTTGTTTTCAATACAGATGATCGCGGGAAGCTTCCACAACGCCGCCATGTTGACGGCTTCCCAAATTTGGCCTTGGTTCGCCGCACCATCGCCGAACATGGTGATGGAGCAAGGCATGGGGCCGTCACCCTTGTGGTTGTACTTGGAGGCGAAGGCCAAACCGACACCGACGGGCACTTGGGCACCGACAATACCTTGGCCGCCGTAGAAGTTCTCCTTCTTGTTATAAAAGTGCATGGAACCGCCCTTGCCACCAATCGAGCCCGACTTGTTCCCGAACAATTCGGCCAAAATACCAGCCACAGTGCCGCCGCGGGCCAACATGGTGCAGTGGCAGCGGTAAGACGTAATCCAAGCGTCCGAGCGGTTGAGAGCAGCTTCGACACCGGTCGCAACGGCTTCTTGACCATCGTACAAGTGGCAGAACCCCTTGATCGTGCGCGCCTTGTACTCGTTGTCACACGTGATTTCCATGCGGCGCATCGTGTACATGAGGCGGTAGTAGTGCAGCAGTTCTTCGCGGGTGGCGTACGCCGAATCGCCGCAGGCCGGGCCTTCTTCCAAGTCTACATCATCGTGGATGAGCATTCGTCAGGAGGCAGTGTCGGATCGTACTGTGCAACTTGAAAGGGCGCGCAAGCTCAAACTTATGGCCTTGGGAGGCGGCAGCAAACCCGCGAGACAGCGCTGCGGGCTTGAACGAGCGTTGCAAGCGGCTGAGCATGTTGCAAGGAACTTTGGGCAATGAATACCGTCGCCACCTCTCAATCTCTCGTCATCGGCGGCAGTCGAACCGGTCGCTTGGGTCGCCATCTCATTGGTTGATTTAGGGACGTGGAGTGGTTTTTCGCGATTTTGATTGGTCCATTTGAGTCGCGGGGTGCAGGGGAAGTCCTTTTTAAGTTCGGTTTTCCTTGAAAGGATGCGTTAAAAAAATATAGTCATTGCTCAATACACTTCTTCTTATTGTTTTGCCGAGCACTGATGGCGTTATGGTTGTATTTGTTTGTAATTCCATACACATATCAAGTAAACACTTAACCTTAGAAAATAAATACGACAAGGAAGGTGAAAATTATGCAAATTGAAGGCGGACATTTAAACGAGACTCGGCATATCCTTGGTGGAGAGATTCACAGGTTACAGTCGCATCGACGTACCATGCGGCGGTAGCGCCGGGCCGTCGGGACGCACTGCTACCGGCGCGAGAGACGATGACAGAAACCGCATATACTGGACAAGATGTGCTCAGAACATACAGCTACTGGGGGGATGCGACGATTGGAACAATTCTGGGCCGGAACTTCGTCGCTTGGCGCATGTGCTGTGCTGGAACGCCTGCAGCCTTTCCAAGTCGCGCGTTTCGTCCATGTCAAATAGAACGATGGTGTTTGTGGATGCTTTCCGCACGGACGACGACGCCACGGAAACCGACATCGGCATGAGGTCGTCCAATGAGCTCTTGCGGGAATGGCTGCCAACACTGGTTTGTTGGCTGTCCGAGTATTGCCTCGCAAGAGAGTTGGCGAGTTTGTGGATCGCTTCAGACTGTTTCTCCAACTCTTTCGATCGCTTCTGGTGCAGGTTGAGCGCCGACTCGGTCAACTGAATTCCCCGCCGCGGCGGGACCTCCGCTTCAAGGTCGTCGCGTTCGTGATCCGACATCTCGTCGTCGTCGTCATCTTCCGAATCTGACGAGCTCAGACACATGGACCCATTGTCCGACCTTACTTCATCTTCGCGGTGACGCGTGGCTGCCGCAAGTTTGCCTGGACGGAAGTCATGATGGAACGCTGCAAGCGATGACTTGAGGTCGCCCGGTCCGACGGTCGATCTCCGCTTATCTGGCGTCGTCTGCTTCGGTTGACCTCTTGCCACTGCAGACGTTTGCTGTTGCTGCAGCATCAAGCTTGGCAATCCGTCTTTGAACATCTCCAGCGCTGGCGTTAGTTCTTGGGGGCCGACTGTTACGCGTCGCCGCAACATCGCGATCCCGCCAGCACCACCATGTTGACTTGTGATGGAATTGGGAATATTCCCAGCGATCCCTCGGGAATTTACCCCAAACTTCCCAGAAATGCCCCTGTGCGAGTCATGGGAAGAAAATAACTTGTAGTCGGTTGTGATCATGTGCCGCACCGAGTTGAGGACTTCGTCGAGGGTCTGCCGCTTTTGTCGCGCGTCCTCGCATGCAAGCGACAGACGATCCAGCGATTCCTTCTTGTGCAGGTCGGACGATCCGCGGCGTGCTTGTCGGACTTGGACGACGCACACTGTGCACACGCGAAGCAAGCGTTCGCCAAGCTCAGGGACGGACGCCGTGCGGAACGAGTAGCAGTTGCTGCATACGTACTTGGCGCACTTGAGGCAGCTGTAACGAGGTCGAAACATTGTTTTGAACTTCTTCTCGCATACGTGGCAGTAGTCGGCGTTGCCAGACATGGGGATCACTCGCTGCGGCAGGTCAAAGCTCCCGCCTTCGTCCTGTAGCACGCGTTGTACTTCAATGTACTTGAGCGTGCGAGTGATGCACTTGTCCACATGGGACTGGATCGCGCTGTTGGCGGCCCAGATCGGCAAGTCGCCCTTCGTGTCCATGTTGCATGTGTACGTCATGCGGAGTTCGCCTTTCTTCCCCGTGGTGTGGTAGATGAATCCCACGAGGGGGACATGTTCACGGGTGTATCGCCCGGATGAGTGATGCGACGACGCATCCACGGAACTCGGGACGTCGACGGATTGCATCACTCGAAACGCTGTCTTCTTGCCATGGGCATCTTCGATCATGTCGACGTACTACGATGAACAAAGCAATTACACGAATGCTCGTGGCTGCCCACGACAGAACGAGTATCGATTACCTCCAGCAGGATGAAGTCCTTGTCTTTGGACATGACAGAACCTTTGAACGCGGCCCACTTGAGTCCAACATATCGAAACGGGTTTTCCGTCGTGGGGGTCAAGATGTTGGCAAGGACAGCTCCATCGACAAAGTCGGACCCCAAAGTTGTCATCATCGACTTGTACGCGTTGGTGGAAGTTGTGATTAAGGCGTCCGTTACCTCGTCGATGTGAGCGACGAGCTTCGTCACAGCATGGACGTTGCACGGACCAAGGCCGCATAGTTCCGTGCGGTAAATCGAGAACGGTTTGTCGTACACGAGTTTCCATGGCATGGCTTGGGACAAGTTGGTCGCTGCCAGCAACGCTTGGGTCATGTGTTTCGCCACGTTCGTGAAGTGTTCCTTTTCGAGATCCGACAGGACATCAGGGACGCTGCCAACGGTGCACGATGCCGGCATCGCAGCGGTCGCGGACCCTCCTCTTGTCGATGGAGCCATTGGGAAACTGAGGTTGCGTTCCATCCCTCATCACATCCCATCCTTCTGCAGCACAGCAACGCCCGTGTTCGATAAATCACGAAAGATACCCGACTAATCCTCCGCCAATCACAGGCGAGGCAATTGTACGTACAGTACGTACTTTGTACGAATATCGGGATTTGATTGGTTCGTACATTATGGACGAAGGAGATGGCGGCATTCCAGCGTTCTGGCGCCAGCGTTCCCCTCCAACCCGAAGACGGAAGTGCAACGGGCCTGTGTGTCGTCGAGCAAGGGACCATAGGGCTGTATCAGGAGGACGGGCAGAGTCGCATAGCAGCTCGTGTGACCATCATGGAGGGGACGAAGAGACATGGCGTGTTGGGGGGATTGCAATGTCAGCAGGACGCCAAGCTACCGTCGACATTGCCACTCTCGCTGCCCGAGCGGCGAGAGCGACCCCGACACACGCAGCGACAAACGCTGTCACATAATCTACCGATTAAGCATGAGATACGACATTTCGCGAGAGGAAATCTCGTTCGACGACATGTGCGGGAACTATCTATTTCGCCATGGACGAGAAATGATCGACCTCAATGTTCCACGACATGTACTGGACAGGTGCGTATCGTGCCTGCTTGCAATGACTCAAAGTAGCGTCCAGTTGGCCTTCATCTTCACCGAGTCGCATCCGGCCAGCACATCAAGTGCCAACTGAAGGGGACGATCACGACGGTTGACTATCCATTATCGTGCACGAGAGTTCAAAGCCTTGATCGAGTCTGTCGGAGCTAACACACCATAATGTGCAAACACTTGGGAGTCGACATCCGCAGTGGTGTAATGCTGAGAAGGACTTCGGTGTCAAGTCCCTTGGGGCGAATTGATACGTCTTAATGCATGGGGAATGCAGGAAGTTGATACAAGTACTGCTATTCGGAGACACCACAGTTGGTGTCTGCGGCGTCTATGCCTGGGTCAAGCCCATTCACTGGAGACGCGAAAGTAAGCCCCGCATTTCGCATCGCGTACTCGGCGGTGGTGACAAGGAGTAACCTTGGAGGCGGCGACGGAGGGCGTCGTCGCCGCCAAGTTGTGCGGATGCAGCTCCAAGTTGCTCAAACTAAAATCGAAGTCCTCGCCGACTTCGCATTCGAAGTCGACCGAGAAACTCCGCCAATCAGAGGCCGCAAGCACATTTCAGCAATTCCGGATTGGTGGAATTTTGCAGTCGAAACGGCGCCGGGTTTGACCGCGAAAACAACCGCCACTGACAGTACCGTATCAACACGCAACACCGCAGCACCATGATGGCTCATTCTGGCATTTCCCGCCTCTATGGTGCTTACCGCGAAGCGGTCCCTGTCTCCGTCGGTGGAGGATGATGAGATATCGATGAAACGATGCTGCCGCCGCGACGTGCAACTCACCGACAAGTTCACGTTACATCGAGGGTGGCTGCACAACAAGGGGACGACCACAGGTGCCGCCGTCGCATCAACCGCAGCTTCTGCTTCTACTGCAGGGTTTCCGTGGCAACGATCGGCGTCAGCAAGGCAGACGCGGTATGTCACCACTCAAGACCGAAACCTTTACGTCGCTGCCCTATATACATTGACAAGCAATTTGGGCCTGATGCAAGACACGATCCACATGAGCACGTCACTCCTCGATCGATTCCTCAAGATTCAACCGATATCACTGGAATGGCTTGAAGTCGTCAGCATTGCGTGCATTTGGATCACAGCCAAGTTTAGCGAAACGCACGCTGCACTGTCCAAGCTTCGTGTGAAGGAAACCCTCCAGCAACGGCAAGGCCGAGCAGGCAAGGGCAACTGGACGTGGCACCACGTTCTCGTCCTGGAATGCCAAATCTTGAAGCGCCTTGGATTCCGCATCATGCACCAGACGTTGCATCGGCGATTTCAACAAGCCATGTCCGACGGCAAAATCACGCTCGCTCCATCGCAACTCGACGACGCGCAATACTTCCTCGATCTCAGCTTGATGGACGCAAAGTTTCTCTCGTTTGACGTGGACGACGTCGTGGACGCAGTCGTATTCCTCACGACCGAGTTCCAGCCAAACGCCAACTTTTCCTTCGACGCGATGGAACCTCGTGTCCGCGACCCTGTCATGCTCTTCTTCTTGCTGCACGCGAGCATAGATACAGACGCTGGCAAGATGCACCGGTCGCTCGTCTGCAAGCACAACCGAACGCTGTCCAAAACATGGCGGCATTCCAATCTGTCGGGACCCGCGTGCGCCTGCCGCATGTGCAAGCACGTCCATCCCATTCAATAGACCTAACTTATCATGTACCATACAATTCCTTTTCGTCGTTGCATGTGGCTAGTGTCTAGAGGAAAATGCGCAGTTTCGCGCATTTTTCAGGATTTTGAATATTTTGCAAGCCAAATCGAAGGCAAGGACACAATTTTTCGACGGTTTTTTGCGAATTTGCCGAGGTTTCTCATAAACCCCCTGCGAATGAGAGGGAACGGAATTTTGAACATGTCAACTTGGGTCCTCGCAGGTGCCGCGCGGACACCTGAGAGGACTCGACAGGATGGTCGCTGCCGACAACCCTCTCTCCCCGCAAGACGGGGAGAGGGAGTTACCCTCTGTCGCGACTACGACAGGACTTACGCCGCGTGGGTCGAAGGGGTCAGGAAAGCAGGATGGATGCCGCTGAGACGTACGCAGTCGGTGTTCCATCGGGATACAATTGTGGCATGTATGTAGGAGGAATGACGATGGAAGCATCCACCACAACGCGCTTTGATCAAACGCGTGTTTGCAAATATGGTCGTTGGTGTGTTTGTTACAACGAAAGCATGCTATTCTACCCCTACGACATGAACGAGTGACTGCAACGTTAAACGAAGGCGCTTCGAGACTCTTGTCGATATCGGAGACTCAACCCGGCGGGACGGAGTGCCGGTGACGAGTTGACCTTCTTGATTTGTTGTATGACAGGGTCCTTGACGAGTGCGTTGACCAAGTTCTACAACTTTTCCGTCATGTGGTTGTCGAGCATGAGCCACACTGACCTGAACAGTCGTCACGAGGGCCTTGCGCTCCGTGCGCAGACTCTCAATGCGTTCCTTTCTCGTCGCAAGGTTTGCCAGGTACCAAACGTTTTCCATGATCGTGCGGCTTTCTTCCAGCACACGAATATGCGAGTAGAGGAAGAAGGGCAGGGCAATCATGAGAACGTATGCGGCCGACGATCCGTAAATGCACGCGGCCGTCGAAATAAGCACGATCCACTGCGCCGGGACAAGAACACTACCAGCAACCTCATCATACCACCGACATCGACCCGCGTCCCTTACATGCCCGCCGCCAGTTTGAACATACTCCTCGACTCGGTGTACCCAGCCAGCACGTTGAGCTTCGTGCCTACACACGAGACTTTGTCGTCAGTGGCAACTCGATCACGAGAGATGCGAATACCCAAAAAGTAAAATGGCAAATTCAACAACAAGCCGGGGGTGGCCACCGGCAACAGCACGAGCAAATACATCAGGCGCTCAATAGCCAGCGTGACAAGCGACTCTTTCACGTCCAGAAGTAAGTCGCTATCCTTGATGCGCAGGTCATCGAGCGCATGCTGGTACTTGGTCACGTCTGCCTTGAGCTGGGTCAGCACGCTACAGCCGCCACGAACGCGTCAATCGAAGCAGACAGCATGGTGGAGACGCATGCATACACAGTCTCGGTCTCTTTGGCAGTCAACTTGCCCTCGACGAGGTCCACGAGCTGCTGGGTGAAGTGGACGTCGTCTTTGGGGTGCAGCGGTTCGGCGCAGTAGAGGCGGCGAATCGTGCGCGCGACACGGAACGACTCAAAGTCGTGTGCGTTCAACGTGACACGATGCATGCGTTCCTACATCGATAAGCTCGAGCGAGTGAAGACGGCGTCGAGTACCTGGAGTTCTCCAGTCAACCGCTTCACTTCTGCGCGCTCGTCGGCGCGAAATGCGTCTGTTTGAATCACCGACTGATCGACGACGATCGGTTCGCCAAACTCCAACGAAACTTCGCTGTGTGGTCATGAGCGTCGGGGTCCCATGTTGCGCAACATTATCATGACAGTACCTGCGGAAGTGGTCTTTGTTGAAATACGTCAACCCGACCGGCACGACCGTGATGGGTGTGTCGTACGCCTTGACGAAGCCAGTTGCAACACGCATGACCCCCGTGCGCAACTCCAACATGTGCGGCAATGTGTAGGACGTGCCTTCAGGAAACAACACGACAAGGTGGCCAGCATGGAGCACCTTCCACGTGTCCTCAAACATGTGGCGCGTCGCAGCGGCAATTTCCTCGGGTGTTTTCTCCGAGTCCACATCTTGGTTTGCAAACTTCCCTGGCGGTCGAAACACAGGGACCGCCCCAAGCGCTCGCAAGATTCGACCTGCAATAGGGTTCTTGAACATGGACGCTTTCGCCCACGCGTAGGGGTTGCGTCCCATGTGCGTGCACTGAGTCAAGACGAGTAGGACGTCGATCATCATGTTCGGGTGGTTCGGACATACGACGACAGGACCTGCGAAGGAATGTCGTGTACGGCGTCCTGGAAGCTTACATCTGCCGTACCTTCTCGCGGGAGGTGATTGACGCCATGGACTGTGATCCGTCGAAAGTACAAGTGGCATGCAAACCGGAGGAAGTTTGACAGCATTCCATATCCATGCAGCGCGATGATCGCAAGCGCTGCGGTGAGGAGAACGACATGCACGACAACCATCGGGGGTGCTTGCACGACCGAGGGAGATGAGAGGCGAAGATAGCAGCACTCGAGTTACAATAAATTCATCTCATACAGAGTCAAAGTGTGTTTTTTAATGACCATGGTTATTTTATCCTACGAAAAAGATTTTCCAAAAAACTTTCTTCAAGACGTGGCAGACCGACGAGTCCGTGAAATAATATTTTGGTATTTCAATATATTGCAATATTTCACGATATATACTCAGAGTTGCTCATACAATTTGGCTGTACACGTACAATGTATCGACGGTACATGCTACCAAATAGCATCGTTCAAGATACGACTACAATTAGACTTGAAATTTTGTATCTTCTCCAATCTACTACTCCGTTTCACAAAAACTGTCAGGTAGTTATTCACTTGATTAAAGCATATACAGTGCAATTGAAACAACTTGATTTTTTTATACCACTTCAAAACAACATAGCCCGCTCCAGAAATTTTATTGTATTTTCTTTATAGAGTGATTTTGCTAAGGCCGAGTTTGGATACCTCAAGTTTTAATTGTCAACTAAACTAGATGTGGAGCTTCGAATCAAATTAAAAAATGTA